>NW_006437784.1:1375261-1378712 GCF_000325575.1 Pteropus alecto
TTCTAAGTTTGCTTTCAGAGGATTATTCTAAAATTATGTTTATGTAGCACTCTAAAACATGTACATATGTGTGGATCGATATGTTTAAACTAAAACTAAGAAAATTTAGATTAATCAATCCATTTAAAAAGCTGGCCTAGAAATCTATTTCATGGCCACCTAATGATTCACAAGGAGTTTCTAAATACTGAGGGTAAAAAGTACAGATGGGATTTCTAGCCTGGAAGGCCCAGTCTTACTGCAATGCTATCCAAAGAGTGTTCCACAGCACATTAATCCCACAAAGTATTCACAAAATAAAAGGTGAAGGAGAGAGGTCTGTGGTCAGGTTTAGGGTATTCCTTCAAACAGAGGTTCAAATATTCACTGGCATATTAAAGATTGCAAGAAATCATGCAATGAGACATTTCTATTTTGCTTTACCCAGGTTGCCGAAACTTTTGCTCTAAGAACCATATGCTGCATGTTCCCTAGGGGGCAGTGTCTTACTGTTTCGTGATTAATGATCAGCACAGCAGCAGCTAGCTAGTGAAACCATGGAAGCAATCGCACATTGCTGTGGTAATTCCACTTCACTTGCATTTTCTTCTGTGAATGCTTCAGAAAGTAAAGAAAATCCCAGTGCTTCATCTTTGTGCTGCACTCAATGTTGCCTTGTGAACAAAAGTTTTATAGATTTTGTGGGGAAACATGTCTCATAGACCCTGCCTCCCTAAGTATTCTGGCACAACAATTCGAATGACAGAAACTATGCTGCAGTCAAATCTGCCCTTCCCCTCCAACGCTGAGGCACAGTCACTAAGTACTCCTACCTGAGTGAGAAGGGTAAGCATCTTTTCCTCAAGCCCCCTTGTCCCTCATAGTAATGGGATGCAAGTGGGCAACACCATAGATCCTCTAGACACTTCTGCTTCCTAAGGTTTGCCTGGCTTGGGCTTGAGCTGGGTCCCTTGCCATATAGAACACATCGAAATTGAAATTTGCTTTGGTGTGGGGAAGTGGGGAGTATGTGGTGAGGAGGATTCTTTCCAACTCTGAATTTCCTTTACAAAGACCACAAGGGAAATCTTCACTCATGCTTCAAAAATAGTAGGGCTTTTCCCTGAGCAAGTCCTGTAATCTTGCATATGGATATGTAAAATCCAGTAATTGTCTACGCTTCCCTTTCATCACCTATTCATAAGACCTCTCTTTATCCCTGGCAAAGTGGAGAGGTCTGTAACATGGTGCTCTTCTAAGTAGTTACTTTACCAGGGCTTCCCTGTATTTTGCCTACCCTGATATTTCATTCCCTTTGATTTCCTTACATTACAGAAAATATTTTAGCACCTTTTAGCATATAGTTGAGCCACTACAAGTCCTTTTTGGAAAGATGTAACAACTATAATAATATACCAAATAATAGAGATTTAATTTCTTACCTTGACTGTAAGATCAGATCGTTCCTGTAATTTATAAGTTTTAGAGAAGAGAAGTCTGATTATCCAGAGTATCAGAATTCCTTCCAAGATAAGATGGTAAGCAGGAGCCTGACAGTTAAAAACAAAACAAAAAATGAACACTTCTAAAACTTGCATATAAAATTTAATGTACCTGCAAATACTGCTTCCCTATGACCTTTAACCTATTACTTCTTAAAATTTACTTTCAAAGCTCTTTTCATTTCTACTCATTCCTTTTCCCATTTCTAACAGTGGGCAATTTCTTCTACATAATAAAAATCTCTAATACTGCAGCTTTAAAACCTCTTCAGAAAAAAAAAAAAAATCTTTAAAATAAAATCTTACACAGAATCCCAACATGTCAAACAATATCAACTATCAGATCGTTTAGGTAATTCAAATTTTTACTGATGGGAAATTACCATAACAAACATTTCATGGTTTCACAAGCCTACAACCCCATCTGTCATGGATGAGTTAAGAGTGTTATTTGGAAACTAGTTTCCACAATTCTTAAACAGTTTTGCACATCTTACTACATTTTCTGTATTCCTGATCAGCCTCTTTAAATCCTTCTTGGAATGTGACAGAGAAAAAAAAGACTTAAAAAATGCTTAAAGGGATAGCAGGTCTTTTTTCTACTGTAGTTCCCCAAAAGTATGTAGTGTTGTCCATGTCAATAGGCATAAAGACACTTTAATGAAATATCCATGTCTTCTTTTCAGCTTCTACATTTCCAGGATAAAGACCATGCTGACTTCTAGGTTTTGTCCAACGAAACACAAAAAGTTCATGTGGAAGATTCCACATATCAAATAAACCCCAGGCAGTCAGTTACAGGGTGCCCTACTCCAATAGGTTGTCAGTGGAAAATCATTTTAAAAAGGTGTTTAGAAACATAAACACAAATTATTTTCAAACATTGGAAAGAAAGCGATGATTAACCACAGTCTAAAAAAAATCAAGAACGACAATGAGACAGGAAAGCTGCTGACAAATTTGTATGTAAGCTTCCAGGTCGACATACAAATAAATTTCAAACTATATATATATATATTACATACACACATTGTTATCTCTTTTTTTGGGCACACTATACAAGACTCCTCAAATTCTACACACCAAGAGTATAGAAAGTGAAGCAAGAACAGAAATTTCTCATTAAGATGATTTTTTTTTAATTTGCCAATCTCCTTTGAATATAATTCATTTAAGAAGAAGAACTCTAGTCTAAATATCCTTTTAGTTTTCTCAATAATTGGATTCTAGTAGGCAAATATCTGCCCAAGTCACTAAACATTCCACTTCACAGAGAAAGCATCCTAAGAAAAATTTATACTGTCTACCGAATTAATAAAACTCACAAATGCAGCTTCTTTTCTTGGAAATGTTACATCCGGGAGAACTTCTACCAAGTCTCACTCTTGTTCAATTAAGGAGTTTTCAAGAAGGGAGCAACAAAGGATAACAGACAATTATTCATTTGTGCAACAAATAATAAAATTTTAGTGGCTCATCTGTTTTTACTATAATTAACCTAATGTTGGACATAACTTTTGCCACATTCACTCTGTCAACTGTTTTTCAGAAAGTCTTGATAAGCCTTGCAATAGAAGACACCATCATCGCCCAAGCCAGAGAGCAGCAATGTTAAAATTTTTTTCAATTGTCAAAAGAAAACCAAGGTTCACTCTCTAAGCACAGCGACTTTTGCCTAAATCCTCAATCATTTGGCTTTCTTGTAACCCAACCCCTCGACAAATACAAACGCCAACTTATTACAATTCTTTCCCCTATTACTTGCTCCACAGTTCCAAGTACCAGACTTCCTTAGGACCTCCCCAGACGGGGCGGTACTACTGTATTTTCACCCACCCGTTCTACCTTCAGTCCCAGTTCTGGTGTTTGAGGACCAGCCTCTCTCCCGTGCCCCCTCCCTGCGCCCAGACAGGATCCAGGGTGGGCTCCGCGCTCGCAGCTCAAACCGAGACTCTCGGTTTCTGCTCCCG
>NW_006437784.1:1378778-1401968 GCF_000325575.1 Pteropus alecto
CACCCCCCACCCCCCGCCTCTGACCACAGTCCACAGGAGCCGGCACGCCTCCCCCGAGCCAGGTGTGGTTGGGGGCCGCTCGGGCTGCCAAGCTCACCTCATAGAGCGCCTGTACCATCTCCACCAGCACCCACTGCTCTGTCGCAGTCGCCATGGTCAGCTGCCGGGGCCTCCTTCCGGAAGGCGGGTCGCAGGTACGCTCCAGCGCGCGTGGCGCGGCCCAGTGACGTCATCGCGCCAGGGGGCGGGGCGGAGCGGCCGAGCGCTTGACTCTGTCCTCTCTTCCCCGGCACTGAGAAGCTGGGGCTACGCGGGGTGGGCAAAGCTTAGGGCCCTGGAGGGTTGAATATGGACTTAGGGCATCGCCAGACGTTCCGGAGAGGTGGGAAACAGCAGGCTGGTTCCCGGGGCTAGTGTTCCCACGTGGCCATTATATGCCAGGCCCCTGCCGTGTTCTGGGGATGGAGGGATCAAATGGCCCTTGGCCCCCATTTGGGCGAGTGTTATTAATATAATTGAAAACATTATTTTAAATTACATAAGTAAAAATTTCAGAATGTAATATCATTAAAAATACAGAAATGTAAATAAAAATAGCCAACTCTTATATAGCACTTACTGTGTGTCATGCAGATATTAAGTCACTAGCAGGTAGGTGTGGAACATTCCAATGTCTTCATAGTGTCAGAGGAAAGAATATCCAACCTATAGAAAAGTTTTATAAGAGTTTATTAGAGCCAAAAATTTGAGGACATGCCTGGAAACAATCTCCCGGATTGAGAAAATGCTTTGGAGTATTGCAGTTTTGCAGTTCATTTTATACGTTGGAATCAAAGGAGAAGACCTAAGGGAGGTTCCATAATATAATATCCATTGGTGAAAGATTAAAGAAGCTGGAGAAAGCAAAGCGGAAAAATGTCTAGGATTGAATGAAAAGTAAAATGGAGAGATACATACTTCTTTTACATTGCTGGATGCAGGGTAGTTAACAATAAACAGATGGTCTTGTGCTCTGGTGCTAGCTGTTGTGACTTCTAGAGGTCTGGAAAAGAAAATTCCTCAAAGTTATGTTATCTCAGATGCACGAAGACAATAGAAAGTTTCACTTAAAGTAAAGACTGACCTTTATCATGAAAGCTACAGGTCTGGGACTTGAATACCCACCATGATCCACTTAGGAATTTTTTTATGTTTGTAATATCTTGTGTGGTTACTTTCAGTCACCGAATTTGTTAAGGTCTGCCATGTGCTTTCACCTACCCTGAGCCTGTCGGTTTTAGTGTATAGCCCCCTTTTCGGTTCACAGTAGGTATATACAAACATAGTGTGCATACACATTTCCTTGCATTGGATTTCTTAAATACAATTGCAATCATAGGGATAATGTTGTTCTACAACTTGCTTTTTTCTATTATTTTTTCTTGTAGTTTTTGGTCTATAAATCTTGTATTTTTAAAGGCTGAAGAAGACTATTTTCTTGAAATATTTTCTTATACTTCTTGTTCCATTTTATTTAAACATTTTCCTACTGGTGGACATTTAGATTTCCCCTTATTTTTTCCGTTACAAATAATGCTGCAGTCAACATATATGTGCGTATATCTTTCTGTGTATGTCAGAGCGTTTCTGATGAGCTTCCTCAAAGGGAAATTATAGTCAAAGAGTATACATGTTGTTAATATTGATAAATACTGCCATACTGTTCTCCAGAATGGCTCAACCAATTTAAAATGTTTGAAAGTGTGGCTGCACTCTAACCCATGATAACTATAATCAATCTTTTTAAAGTTTTTGCCAATTTAATGGAGATAAAATGATACCTTACTGAGTTTTATTTTCCATGCTGCTGGTTATTCATGAGGTTTAGCAACTTTTTATGTTTATTGGCATCAATTGTCCTTCTGTGAGTCACCAATTCATATATTTTGCCCATTTTTCTATTGGTTATTCTGTATTTTCTTATAGCTCTATAGGAGCTCTTTATACATTTCGAATATCTTATGTTTTCCTATTTCATGTTTGACAGTAATTTTTGCTGAGTTTCTTCTAGTTGTTTATGTTTTCTGTCATACCTACATTTTAAATTTTATGTAATGTATTAGTCTGTTCCTTTATTACCTCTGGGTTTGTATCTTGCTTAGAAAGACCATCTTTACCACATGTATGTTTTCCTCCCATATTTGCATCAGTTTGTTGTAGTTTATAGTTAGCTCTTTAATTACTCTGGAAATTATATTTTTGTATGATGAGAGGTATGGGCCTTATAATTATCTTTTCCTAAAGGAATAACAAAATTTGCCAGTGCCATTTATTTGCCTAATTCTGACTTGTCCCAGTCCTGTGAAATGACACTAGCACTATGCATTACATTTCCAAATGGAGTTGGCACTAATTACCAGATGATGTCGGAGCTCTGCCAACACCCCCCAGAATCCAGTACAGTATGTCTTTTGCCTACTCTAGGTGCTTTTATTCCCAACAGCCATCATCTGCATTTTTAAGAGGCTTACCTTCAGGCTGCCAGAATCTATGTTTCCTTGCTCATATGGACAATTGGAAGGATCTGAGAAAGTTTGTTTTCCCCAGGCAGCCCATCACTAATGGTTGCTGGGATATAAATATTGAAGCTTCCTTGCCCCCCAAACCATGACAACTCTGAGGGGCGAACTTCACCATCTCCCCTGGATTGAGTCAGTGGTACTGCTAATTCTTTTATACACCATCAAGAATTAGAGTCTATGTTATCTTATCTTGTGGTTGGACATATCTTTGTGACAGCTTCTACAGTAGAATGCAGCTTCCACGTAGAGAGATCACATAGAGTGAGAAAGAGATGGCCAAAGGGTCTGAGCTCCAACCCCCAGCTGTTTGAGTCTTACCAGTCCAGGTGCCAGACATATGAGGTAAGACACCTTCAAGATGGCCCCAGCTGTAGCCACCTGCTGGTTACAACCACCTAAGAGAGCCTGAGTGAGAAATGCCTAGCTAAACACAGACAAACTCAAAATTTGTGAGCAAATTAGATGATTGTTATTATTTTAAGCCTCTACTTTGGGATTGTTTGTTATATAGCAGTTTTATTTTGTTTTATTTTCCTACGGCTGCCATAACAAATTATTACCAACTGGGTGGCTTAAAACAACAGAAATTTATTATCTCATCGTTCTGGAGGTCAGAAGTCCAAAACAAAGGTGTTAGCAGGTGATGAGAGGTATGGGCCTTATAATTATTTTTTCCTAAAGGAATAACAAAATTTGCCAATGCCATTTATTTGCCTAATTCTGACTTTTCCCAGTCCTGTGAAATGACACTAGCACTATGCATTACATTTCCAAATGGAGTTGGCACTAATTACCAAATTCACATCTGTCTCACATACAAAATACATTCACCCCATCCCAGCATCTCAAAAAGTCTTAACACTTGTCTATTATCCGCTCGAAGAGTCCCAAATCTTTTCTTCTAAGTCATCTAAATCAGGTAGGGGTAAGTCTCTGGGTATAATCTATGCAAGGGAAAAATTCTTCATCTATTGACCTGTGAAACTAGAAGATTACATACAAAATACAATGGTAAGACAAGTATAAGATATATTTCCATTCTAAAAGAGAGAAAATGGAAGTAATAAAGGCATCATTAGTTCCAAATAAAAAAAATCCACCAGGGCAAGTTTTATTTGATTTCAATCTTTAGAATAATCCTTTGTGGCTCAAATCTATATCATCTGTGCCCACAGCTCTATAGGCCTCTGTACTCGTAACAGCTTGATAGGCCTTTGCTCTCATTTCTCCAGCCTCTACCTCTGCATCCATAGTTCTGCCCTCATGGTAATTTTTCCTTTTTCTTGACAGGCAGCATATGCATACAGCTGAATAGCTCTATCACTCCATTTTCTGCCTATAGAATTTCTAAAAATCAGTACTCTTGCACTTTGTCCCATGTCTATCCCTTCAGGCCAAGCTGGAAGTGTTTGTGTTATGTAACATTCTCAAAAACCTTGTGAGCCTTCCATATATGTCATGAGGATTCATGCCATTAGACAAGAAGGTCCCCAACAGATGTTTCCTGAATAACCCCATCTCTATTCCTGGCTCTGCTGAGAAGTTTGAGTGGAGTCATATGCCTAATCTTTTCAGCAAAAGTTTGTCTAGCTGCACCCTTTGCTCTTTCTCCAGAGCATACTTTCCCAACAGTGAATCTACTAATTTTTTCATCCTTTGTAATACAGATAAGCCAAGAACATTTCAGTTCATCAGGTGCTGGTTTCTTTTTTGCTTAACAGTTCCTTCCTCAATTTATCTTTTTACTTACATTTTATTATGAATAACAGAAAGAAACCAGTCCACACCTTCATCACTTTGCTTAGGAACTTCCTCAGCTAATTATCCAAGTTCATCACTTACAAGTTCTGCTTTCCACATAACTACAGGACACAATTTAGCCAAATTCTTTGCCACCATTTCACAAGGATTGCCTTTCCTCCAATTTCCAATACATGATCCTCATTTTTCTGAGCCCTCAACAAAAATGCCTTTATCATTCATATTTGCCAACATTCTGTTCATGATGAGAGATGCATTTTCTGAGATAACAGAAACTTTCCCTATCATACTCTTCACTTCCTTCTGCGCTCTCACCAAAATTGCCTTAAAGTTCGTGTTTCTACTAGTAGTCTCTTCAAGGAAGTCTAAGCTTTTTCTCCCATGCATCTCAAAATTCTTCCACTCTCTACCCATTACCTAATTCCAAAGCCACTTCTAAAGTTTTAGGTATTTGTTACAGTAGCACTCCATGTCCCAGTACCAAAATCTGTGTTAATTTCCTAAGACTGCTGTACTTAATTAGCACAAACTCAGTAGCTTAAAACAAGAGACATTTATTCTTTTATAGTTCTGGAGGTCAGTCATCCAAAATCAAAGTATCTACAGGGCTACACTCCCTCTGAAAGCTCTAGGAAAGACTTTTTTCTTGCTCCTTCCAGGTTCTGGTGGCCCCATGCTTTCCTTGGCTTCATCGCTCTAATTTCTGTCTCAATCTTCACATGGCATTCTCTTTTATGTGTCTCTCCTCTTCGTTTCTTAGAAGGAAACTTGTCGTTGGATTTATGCCCTGGACAATTGAAGATAATCTCATCTTGGGATCTTTAATTATGTGTTATGACCTTTTAACTAAATAAGGTCACATTCACAGGTTCTGAGGACTAAGACATGGACATGTCTTTTGGGGGGCCACCATTTAACTCATTGTAGCCTTCTTCCCTTCCTGGTCCTACCACCCAACTCTCCCAGAAGTTTTTACTGAGAATGCTTATTAACAAGTCACTTTCATACAAATTCTTGTCTCATGGTTTGCTTCATGGTTTTACTTGGAGTCTCTATTTGATTATATTAATCTATTTGTTCTTACTAAATATGATATTTTTTAAAAAAATTAAATTATTTATTTTGAGATATTTGTAGATTCATTTGTAGTTGTAAGAAATAATACAGAGATATCTCATGTACTCTTTACCAAGTTTCCCCCAGTGGTAACATCTTGCAAAATTACAGTGCGATATTACAAACAGGATATCGACATTGATACACTTAAGACACAGAACTATTTCCCTACCACAAAGATCCCTCAAAGTTGCCTTTCTATAATTATATCCATTTCCCTTCTTCCTCTTCTCAGTGCCTGGCCCCTGAAGCCCACTAATCTTCTCTGTTTCAATAATTTTGCATTTTCAGAATGTTATCTAAATGGAATCACACAATAAGGGACCTTTTGGGATTGACTTTTTAAATGCAGTATAATCAATCCCTGACGATTCAAACAGGAGATTGCATATATCAATATTTTTTTCCTTTCCATTACTGAGTAGTATTCCACGGTACAGGTGTACCACAGCTTGTCAGGCCACTAACAATTTGAAAGACACTTGCGTACTTTTCAGTTTTAGGTTATTAGGAATAAAGCTGCTACGAACATTTATGTATAGGTTTTTTTCAATGAAAGTTGATATCAACTTTCATTCCTCTAGGATACATACTCAGTAGTGTAATTGGTGGGTCACATGGTAATTTTGTTCAGTTTTACAAGAAACTACCAAACTATATTTCATAGCGGCTGTACCATTTTTTCATTCCCACCAGCAACATATGAGTGATCCAGTTTTTCTGCATTCTCACCTCATGTTGTCACAATTTCTTACTTTGGCCATTTTGATAGGAATGCGATTATATCTTATCATGGTTTTAATTCAAATTTTTATATGCCTATTTGTTATCAAATAAAGATGACAAAGGTCAATTAACTTTGGTGAAATGTTTATTCATGTCTTTTGTTCATTTTCTAATTGAATTGCTTGTTTATTACTGTTTAGTTTTGAGAAGTCCTTATATATTCTAGATACTATTCCTTTCTGGGTAAGTGGTTTGCACCATATTGTTTAAATACACTGTAGCTATTTGGTGTTTTGTTCTTGGTGAATATGGCATTTGAGCTGGTTCATTTGACACATACTCAATCACCATTCCCTCTGTTTTCCTCTACTGTAAAGGTAGGAAAGGTTCAATAATTGGTTTTCCTAGTCATCTTCGAGAGGTAATGATAGCTAAGCTTTATTGAGACATTTAAGTTGTTTCTACTTTTTGACCATTATGAACTTTCATGTGCCAGTTTTTGTGTGGACATCTGTTTTAATTTCTCTTGGGTATATACCTAGGAGTATAATTGCTGAGTCATGTGGTAACTGGATGCTTAATATTTTGAGGCCAGACTATCTTCCAAAGCTTCTGCATCATCTTACATTCTTACTAGCACAGTGTGATGGATCCAATTTCTCCACATCCTCACCAACATTTGTTATCATCTCTTTTTGGTTATAACCATCCTACGTTGGGGTAAAATGGCATCTCATTGTGGTTTTGGTATGCATTTCTCTAATGACTTAAGATATTGAGCGTCTTTTCATGTGCTTGTTGTATATTTGATTGAAGAATTGTCTATTCAGATTCTTTGCTCAGTTTTTAATTATGTTTTTTTTTTCTGTTGTTTTATTGTATTGTATCTACTTTGTACTTTCAACATGGGTAGTTATTTAACTTTCGTTAGTTATGTTGAATTACTTTTAATTAATGATATATTTGAGTATTTCTTCTCATCAAGTCTTTTTGTTTCCTTCTTTTGAAATGCCCATTGAACAAATATCAGACCTTCCAAATCTATCTTACATGTCTCTCAGGTTGACTTTGTCCCCCTCACTTCCCTCCTTTTTATTCTTTTGTACCACAAAATGTGAGAATATCCAGAGTGATATTTCAGCTCAATAATTCACTTTATAGTCATACTTATTCTACCACTCAACCATGTATTTATTTTTAAAAATTATAATATATTTTTGTTGTTAAAATCTCTCATTAGTTCTTATTCATAACAACCAGTTCTTCTTTCACGAAGCTACATTTTCTCTTTATTTACTCATCTAACTGATATTTAGTGAGTATCCACTATAAACCTAAGGAGACAGAGACAAAGAAGTGAATACATAGTCAAGAATCTCCTCCTTCCTGAAGCTTATATTCTACTAAAGGAACCAGACAGAAACAAGACAGACAAGTAAGATATATAGTACCTTAGAATGTGATAAATGCTGGAGAGAAAAAAATAAAGAAGGGAAGGGGGATATAAATTCTTGGAAGGGTGGAAATTTTAGGTAGTATAACCAAGGAGCCTTACAGTGAAGCTGAATTTTACTTAAATACTATTCAGAAAGAGGGAGCTAGCCATGCAGGTATCAAATCAATATCTTTGTCCTTTTGTACTACACACCACAAGAATTTCTCAGCTTCTATGAACTTTGCAGGTAAAAGTTGCAAAGGTCCCAAGGTTGGCACATCCTTAGAATGTTCAAGACCTGTGTGGCTGGATTGCAGTGAGCCAGAAGGAGTGGAGTAGGAGGTGAGTTTAAGAGTGAAGAGGGAACCAGGTGCTATGGAATTTGTGTGTCATTCTGAGGACTCTGTCTTTTCCCATATGACATGGGGCTATTGGAGGGTTTTGAACAGAAGAGTGACATACTCAGTCTTTCATTTGTCAGGATTGCTCTGCCTGCTATGTTGAGAATTGGATGTTAGAAGCAGTATATCAGCCAGGGTGTAACCAGGGAAAATATAGCACTTTGGAGTTGACAAAGCAAACCTGACACCTTGCTCTGAGCCTAGCCTTACCACACATGAAGTTTACTTTGCCACAAGTTCTTCATACACCTTTAATGGCAGCTACCACCTAAGCAAGCAGCTCAGCTCAGGTCCAACAAGCCAGGACCTAAGTCAGCTGTACCCTGTATCTTCCTTTCTGACCTAGGGCCAATACATAAACTTTTTCTAGAACCAGCCTGACACTCATCCATATGCCACCGTATGGGAAAGGACATTTCAAGGAATTGGCACCCTGTGGGCCCACCCATTACTGTCTTCCATCTTTAAAAAGAAAAGCCAAACCCTTGTATTGACTTTCTTTCCTTTCCTCTTTCACTCTCCCTTTCCCCCACACTTCCTCCCTGAGATCTTGACCAAAATAACCTTTTCAGATGCACTCTATTGTCTAAAGTTCTGCTTTCTGGGAGGAAAACCAGTCAGTCAAGAAAAACTTTGCATTTCAGAAGAAACCAGAAAACCAACAGGAATAACTCATCTCTTTTCACATTGACAAGTCTCCAATTTTCTTAAATTGATCAAGTCTAGTGCCAGTGCTTAGGTCTATTTCCTGAAGGTTCTCCTCCCTTAAGGAAAGTGACTTTATCTGACATAATGACCATCACAGATATGTAATCATCATGTGAACAAAATGCTTTTTTCCACCAAAGAGAATAATGAATAAATTGGCTGTAACTTATGTTTCTTTTTAAAAATAATGCTGTGTCTTTTAACCTGAGAGCCAATTGTTCTGAAATCTGGACTCCTTAGCAGCTGCAGGGGTGTTTCATTTTATATTCAATAGTATTTAAAGTATATAACAGAAGCAGCAGAAGCCAAAAAAGGGATGAAAAATGGGACAGACAAACCAGGGTTCTGCAGAACAGGAAGCCAGGAAAGGGGAGGGAGCAGGTGTGGTGCAGAGCAGTGCCAGGTGAGGGAAAGGTGAGGCCATCTCTGAGGGCAATGGGCCCAGGACCAATGCAGGCAGGGAGATGATGGTCAAGATGCTACTATAGCAACCCAGGTGATTTGTAAGGTTGCACACAGAGGGAGCTGCAGAGAAATGGTGGTGTTCTGAAGGGCTTACTTTGAAAGTAAGATTAAGATTTGCTGATGGATTAGATCAGCAGTCCCCAACCTTTTTGGCACCAGGGACTGGTGCTCCTTTAAGAATCTAATGCTTGGGATCTGAGGTGGTGCTGAAGTGGTGATGCTAGCACTGGGGAGCAGTTGCAAATACAGACGAAGCTTCACTAGCCCACCTGCTGCTCACCTCCTGCTGTGTGGCTCAGTTCCTAACAGGCCATGGACTGGTACTGGTCCACAGCCTGGGGATTGGTGACCCTGGATTAGATGAAGAGTAAGCGGGAAAGAGAGAAGTCAAGGTTTTGTCCTAACAAGAAGAATTGTGTTGCCAATGACTGAGGTGAGGAAGGAGGCAGGAATAGCAGGTGTGGTGAGAAATATCAGGTGCTGGGTTTGGGATGGGTTAAGTTTGCCGCTTCTAGAAGGCTGCCATTGAGATGCCAAGAATCCAGCTGGATGAATAGGTTTAGAGTCGAGGGGAAGGATCAGAGCTGAAAATGTAAATTGAGAGTTGTCTTCAGAAAGAGGGTGTAGTGTTTAAACACACCTGACAAGATCGCCTAAGGGAGCGAAGGAAGAGGAAGAGGCTCAGGGATCCCAGGGCAGAGCCAGCTACAGAGACTGAATGGAGCATTAGATGGTAAGAGAAAACCAGGAGAGCGTGGTGTCCTGGAAGCCAAGGAAGAAAGTGCTTCATGGAGGAGAGAGTGGCCACCTGTTAAAACACTGCTGAAATGCCAAGTAAGATAGACAAAGAAGTGGCCATAGTTCCAAATGACATCGGCATCAATGGTGACCTCGACAAGAGCAGCTGTGATGTATGCAGTGGTGCAGATGTGAGAGTGATATAGATGGAAGTTAAATGGAGTGAGTTGTAGAAATTGGGAAGAGCGAGTATAAATAAGTCCGCTTGCTCCTCTGAATGTATAATTATCCTCATCTTTGTGTTTCCAAGTATTTGATTTATTAACTGTTTTCAGGAACTTTAGTTCTCTTTCATATGTTGGTTTTCCTCAAATGCTGTGATGGTTTTAGATTATGTGTTTGATGTTTTCAATTCCCTGTTTGTTTTACCTGAAATGCTGAATATTTTATCTCAGGGTTACCACCAGATATGTGTTGCTCTTATTGGTATTAAACAATCCTCTCTGCCCCATATAGTGCTTTGTGCCTTAGACTCTGTTTTGTTTGATGTTTATAGTTCTGTACCTCCTTTTTTGGCTAGATTATTCCCTTGTAACATTTTTATAATGTAAAAAGTATACATCTAATTTATTTTACTAATAGTTACATGTCTCAATGTGGATATGATATATTTATGATACATTCATATAAAAATTTTAAGTGCATATTATCATATAATATGATACAATGTGTACCTATGTACATACCATCATGGAAGTGCTTGACATTAAGCTTTTGGTTGCTGAGGCATCCATTTCAAAAGACATCTATCTTGAGTCAACATATTGTCAGCTGTATGACACAGCTATTAGCAAAACAACCAGATAAATAATTAGGTCACCACCATCTATGAAGTTCCCTCTTTCAGAAAGCCTCAGGTAACCTAAACAACTGACTGTTTGAGTGACTCTGCCTCTCTCTTCATGCACCCCAATTCCTGCTCTTATGCTTTAAATTTGTCAATAAAAGTGAACCCGAGAAACCCTAGACATCCAACCCTTGAACCCTAATAAAGGCAGAACTTCTGATTCTCTCTCTCTCCTCCCACCCATTCCATCTCTCCATAATCTCGCTATATGGCCGTTGGGCATGCCATACACCCTCCACAACCTTGGAGTGATACATCTTCTTCCTCAAAGCTTTCTGATGGTTTCTTGCTGAGGTGCGTCTTGAAATTACAAGAACCACAAGGACTGGTCCAGGTATAACACCGGCTCCAGTAGGGAATGTCTGTGGAGGCTCTCCACAAATAGTACAGCCCAGGTGAGTGCTCTTGGAATTCCTATCCAAGAGCATCACTGTCAATAGGCTGAGACCCCGCCCCCCACCACACACATAGGTATTATATGTAGTAATATTAAACATTTTTAATATATTCTGCTGTGTACTATATGAGTTCTTTCAAACTGAAGAGTTGTGTCTTTAGTCCTAGAGTTCCAGAACAATTTAGTTCTAGAGTTCTAGAACAATTTCTTTGAGTATTCCTTTGACTATTTCTTCCTCATGTTGTCTCTTTAAACAACTTCTATTTCTGGGAGAAAATATTTGTAAACTATCTATCTGATAAGAGATTAACATCCAAAATATATAAAGAGCTCCTACAATTCAACAACAAAAATAGTCAAACTACCCAATTAAAAAATGGGCAAAAGATTTGAACAGACATTTCTCCAAAGAAGGTATACAGGTAGTCACTAGGCACATGACTATTGAATTAAAAACTTAAAAGTGGTTAAAATGGTAAAGTTTGGTGTGTGTGTGTATGTATATTATATATATACACATACATATATATATGTGTGTATATATATATACATACACACATATATATATAACCCATATGTATATATATACACATACACATATATATATATAACCCATATATATATATATGTGGTGATATATATATATGTGGTGATATATATATATATAACATGTATATTATATATATACATGTTAAAAAACACACACAATAAAATCTTCCTTTTCTTTATATATATATATATTTTATATATAAATTAACTTTTCCTCCAAATTTCCAATTTTTGTCCTTTTTTCAATTAGGTAAAATTCCTGATGTCAATATTCTTATCCAATAATGTTATCTTTAGTTTTGCCTATTCAGTCCATTAGACCATGAATTTAAAATTTAATCTCAGCGATTATTTTTATTTTCTAGGAATGTTAATTATTTAACATTCTGGGGCAGGGGTGGCCCTCCTCTATCTCAACATTCTGCTTATTGCGCTTACCCTGTGCTGTGAATGTAATCTTGGGCCTGGGCCCCAGCCCACTCTGATTTGCCCCCAAATCACACAGAAGTAGCATTTTCATTTTGTCTTTGTTTACATATCCATGCACTGCCTCTGGCACTTGATCTGTTGCAGCTTCTAACTTTTGATGGTAGAGCGTATGTGCATCGACTTCAAGTCAAATAAATGATTTAAAGAAAAAAGTCATTCATTTATTCATTCGTCAACAATATATTTATGTAGCATTTACTTTCTTAGGCACTGCAGACATAGAAATGCACAAAATAGTAGCATCCTGATGTCAATATTCTTGTCCAATTCTTGCCCTCCTGGATCTTACATTCTTGTGGATAAATAGACAATAAACAGATAAATGACTAAATGTGTGATTTAATGTCGTGAAAGGCTATGAAGAAAAGGAAAGTGCTTTGGGAGACAAAGGGTTACAGAGAGTGGAAAGGGAGAACTGTCGTTTGAATATAACTTTTAATAAAGTAAGGGAATGTCATTTCTGAATGTTTGGTGAATAAGCGATCTAGGCACTGGAAAGATCAAGTGATAGGAAAATGGAGAGTTCAAGAAACACCAAAGATGAGATTCCTGCTCAAGATGGTGGAGTAGGAAAACATCGTGCTTGCCTTCTCTCATGACTACATCAAAATTACAACTAAACTGCAGAACAACCATCACTGAGAATTGCCTGAAGTTTAACTGAACAGAAATCCTATAACTAAGGATACACAGAAGAAGCCATCCTGAGACTGGTAGAAGGAACAGAAATGTGGAATGGGCTGGTCTCATTCCTGTGTGTGGAAGATAAAAATCAGGAGGGATATCTTAGCTGCGGAGGTCTCTCCGGAAAAGCGAGGGGTCCCAGCCCCACACTGAGTCCTTCGGCCCAGGATTCCAGTGCTGAGAAGAGAAGCTTCCACAACTTCTGGCTGTGAAAACCAGTAGAGACTGTGGCTGAGTGAGATGGAGGGAAGCTAGACTCCCAGGCACCTCTCTTAAAGGGCGCATATGCAGACTTACTTGCTTGACAGACTCATTGGCTTTGAGTTTCAGCACTAGGGCAGCAGCTTGAAAGGTGCTAGTGTTATACAAAGAGGATTGAATTGTTTGGCTTTAGGGTGAGGTATGGAGGAGCAGCTTTCTTTCAGACAGAAGTGCTGGCAGAAGCCATTGTTTCTTTGTTGAGCCCTTTCACCTCCCTGAATGTGGAGGCAGGGAGCCACCATATCTGAGTCTCTATCAACCTGGTGAACACAGGTTGCTCTGCCCAGGTGATTCCCTGAGACCCTCCCCCACCCAACTTTCAGGCCCACCCAAGTCACTTCCAGTGGCTTTTTTGTACAAATGGCCTGTATTGGCTCATGCTGCAGACTTTCCTAACATCTCTCAAAGGTTCACAAAACACAAACAAGTAGCATCTGCCCCAGACCTTTGGCTGAGCAGCCCCAAGCACAGCACAAGTGGCACCCAGCCTCAGTTTACAGCTCGGCTTCTTGAAAGACCTTCCAAGTCCAGAGTGGGTGGCGGCCATCTGAAGATTCCTTGGTGGCTAATGCCAGAGGGACCCAGTGAGGGTATAGGCCGCAGCTGAACTTGGCCTGTGGGGCCCCATCCAGGAGGGCCTGGTGGCTGGCTTTGGCCAACCTGGAGCACCAAATAGGGCCAAATATAAATTCAATGCACCCAAAAGGTAGACTTGGCGGGGATCAAAGCCCTTCTAAAGCGATTTGTGCTCTGCAGGGTCAGCCCCTATATAATAGCTTCTCTACTGGATTCACAGCCATTCCTCACAACCAATCGGCCTGAGGGTCAATCCCTCTCATTGACATGCAAATAGCAATCAAGGCTCAACCATAATAGGAGGGTACACATAGCCCATACAAGGGACACACCTGGAGCACCTCACTCATGTGACCAGGGAAGACTGCGCCACTGGGCCCCACAGGGCCCCACAGGACATCTGCATAAAACCACTCTACTAGGAACAGGAGACATAGCAGCCTACCTAATACATTGAAACACACACACACACACACACACACACACACACAGAGGCAGCCAAAATAGGGAGACAAAGAAATGTCTCAAATGAAGGAACAGAACAAAGCTCTAGAAAAAGAACTCAACAAAATGGTGACAAGCAACTACCAGAAGTAAAGTTCAAAACACTGGTTACAAGGATGTTTAATGAACTTAGGGGAAGAGTAGATGAGCTCAGCGAGAACATTAAGAAAGAGATAGAAAACAAAAAAGAAGCAGTTAGAAATGAAGATTACGATAACTGAAATGAAAGATATTTTAGAGGGAATCAACAGTAGATTAGATGAAGCAGATGATGAATCAGCGATTTATAAGAGAAGGAAGCCCAATCAGAACGGTGAAAAGAAAAAAGAATTCCCCCAAATGAGGATAGTTTAAGGGTCTTCTGGGACAACATCAAGCATACCAACATTTTCATCATAGGGATACCAGAAAAAGAATTGAGGGAGAGAGAGAGAGCAAAGAATTGAAAACCTATTTGGAGAAATAATGACAGAAAAGTTCCCTAACCTGGTGAAGAAAATAGACATATAAGCTTGGGAAATATGGAGAGTCCCCAACAAGATGAACCCAAAGAGTCCCACACCAAGACATATCATAATTCAAATGCCACAGGTTAAAGACAAAGAGAGACTCTTAAATGCAGCAAGGGAAAAACAGTTCATTACCCACAAGGGAGCTCCCATAAAACTGTCAACTGATTCTCAACAGAAACTTTGCAGGCCAGAAGAGATTAGCATGAAATATTCAAAGTGATGAAAAGCGCAGACCTGCAACTAGGATTACTTTACTCAGCAAAGCTATGATTTAGATTTGAAGGTGAGATAAAGAGCTTTCCAGACAAGAAAAAAGCTAAAGGAGTTCATCAACATCAAACCAGTATGACAAGAAATGTTAAAGGTACTTTAAATGCTGCTTCCACTCATGTGGCCAGGAAGTGTGATCTTACACCATGCCTGGAAAATAGCCAGAAATACTTAGTGAATAGCACTGATGGCTAGCACACAGGTGCTTAAAAACTGATCTACTGTGATACCCTTTCTCAAGA
Organism: Pteropus alecto; assembly: GCF_000325575.1. Lineage (NCBI taxonomy): Eukaryota > Metazoa > Chordata > Mammalia > Chiroptera > Pteropodidae > Pteropus > Pteropus alecto. The sequence goes on from NW_006437784.1 coordinate 1,394,081, forward strand.
AACTTTTGGGTGACATGCTGCTCCCGGATGAGTCAGCAAAACAAGATGACATGGGACAACTCACACAGAAAAGGAGAGGATCCCAGGATGACAGCTGTGGGGCAGGCCTGAAGTATGACCAGGTCAAATTAGATTAAGAGGATGGAGGGCAGAAGGAATGGACTGAGGGAGGTTCAACACCAAACAAATCAAATCCAAGGGGTGGCTCCATAGTGTAGTGGTTAGCATGTCTGCTTTACATGCAGAAGGTCCTGAGTTCACGCCCCAAGTGGAGCCACGGACCATACCCTGGGTACGCCAGGCCCTGGGGGCGCCATGTCCTGAGTGCATGCCGGAGTGTGTGGCAGGAGACGCCCCACCTTCAGAGATCCAGTTCTTAAGGGGCAATGGCAATGTCCATAGATCAGGGGTGGAAGGGGGCGGAGGAGGGAATTAGGGAATTAATGAGGGGAAAAAAAGAAAAAAATCCAGAAGAAAAACGTTACAGAAAGGAATCCCAATTTGGCTTAACAGTGAACAACATTTAAAGTCATTTAAAACACTCTAAATAGACTTAACTAAAAAATGGGTTATTTAAAACTGTACTGAGAAGGTGGGAGTTGGTGAAATGTGTGTGTGGGGGAGTAGGGGTGGGGGTGGGGTAATTTAAGACTCCTGAATCTTCATCTTCTGCAGTAAGTTGTTAATTAACAATAGCAAAATAACAACATCATAAATAACAGAATAGCAAGCTATGTAAAAATGTGAGGACATTTTCAGAAGTAACTAAAAGAAGTGTTGCCTTTTGGAAATGGGAATCTGGGGTGGGGAAGAGTGGGCCTGGACTGTATTTTATTTTAAACCTTGTGCTATCATTTGAATTTTTAAGCTACAATACATGTACTGCTTAGAGAAAAATAAAAATTAAACCAAAATTATATCTTTAATTGTTCTTTATAACATTTTACCTAATATATTTAGCATTATGTGTCAGTCACTGAAATTAGTGATTTATGTGTAGTAAACAGTAGAGTAATATCATATTGGAGATTTGGAGAGATTTCTGTTTGGATCTAAAATCAAATAGATTTGTTGGCATAAAAATTAACTCTGAAAATCCCTTAAATTCCCATAACTCTACAAACATATCAAGCATGTAGTTTTGTATATATACCCTTGAATCCATCCCTGCAACTCTTCCTTAGATAATGTTTCTTAAGGCTCTTGATTCATTATTATTATTATTATTATTATTTTATCATAGGGGTATAAAGTTGTGTTCAGACTGCTAAGTTTATAAGTCACTTGTAATCTATGCATCCATTTGTTTATTTCCCCTTTGTCCCAGGTCCCCTTTCCTATTCTCAGCCTATGTCCTTCTTCATACTCACTCTAATGTTTTTTAAGTATACCTGTAGCCTTATCAAATATTCAGTGACACTCATCATGCAAATCATTCATGAAAATGTTAAAAATGAGGTCACTTCATCCTTGGATAGTTCTTGTCCTATGGCTCAACAACGTTATCGAAGACTCTGGTTCTTCTGGGCTCTTTGCTCTACTACCCAGAATGTTTAACTTATTTTTAAGATAAATATCAAGATCATTTCAAGACCAGTACTTCTCACTGGCTGTAAGGCAGCAGCTGATTGTAATCAGTTTTGCATGATTCCATGTTCATGTCCAGGCAAAGAGAGAGATTAGTTTCCTGAGTTTTTTTCTTAAGAACAAGGAAGCAACTTTCTCAGAACCCCTCAGAGCTCTGCTCAAATCTCCTGGGCCCAAATTAGCTCAGATCTGCCCACTCCTGAGCTAGTCAGTGTATAGGAGAAGAGGAATGATTTGTGGGAGGAACTGAATGGAGTCAATTACAGTCCTTTAAAGCCACCTCACTGGTCTCCTCATTTTATCTTGTTTTCCTCCAATCTATTCAACACAACAACCATCTGATGGTGTCACTCATCACTTAAACTCCTTCAATGGTATGGAAGCTAGACTTCAAAGATGGCCCTCTCACTAAATTACACCTCTCAGTATTCTCCCTGAGATGTAGATTGGGTCTGTGATTTGCTTTTGAATAATGATGCTGGGTGACTTCCAAAGGTAGGCCATCAAAACTTTTCTGTTTCTGCCCAAGTCTCTAGGAACATTTCTTTTCTCTTTTCTTTTCTTTTCTTTTCTTTTTTTTTTTGTTTGAATACTCTCTCTAGGAAGTATTCATGATACTTTGAGACATCGAAGCCACATGAAGAGGCCATGTGTAGGTACATTGGTTGACAGCCCTAGCTGCATTCCCACCCAACAGCCAACATCAGCCACCAGCCATGTCAGTGAGCTACCTCGGGCATCTAGTGGAACTTTCAGATGACTGCAGCTTCCCTATGACTACAACCTGTAAGACCTCAAGTAAGAACTACCCAGCTGGGCATAGTCAACCTATTGAGCTATGAGAGATAACAACAGCAATAGATAACTGAAACAAATGCCCTTCCATATAGATCAGTTCGTGTTGTATTTGGCTGTGAGTAAGAGGATACCTGACCAAAAATGACTTAGAGGCCTTTAATGATCCCATATACTGAGAAGGCTGCGGGAGGCAGATTTAGGATTTGATCAGTGGCTCAGCAATGTGGAGGACAGAGACTCTCCATGTTTCCATTCTGCCATCCTCAGCATGGTGGCTTTGTGTCATTAGGATTGTCACAGATTTCAAGTGGACATGGTGCCACATAATCACACACAGTTGGGATGAGAGGAACAGAGAAAAAGATCTCTCTTCTTGAGCTCTGAGGCTTTTCCCAGAAGTCTAATTTTTTCCAGGAGTCCTCCAACATTCTTCCATTTATACTTTATACGCCCACCCCCGAGAAGCCACTGGGTAGCGGGGAAGGGAGTGGAATTAGCCAGTCAATTATGACTCATCTTTTAGGTCTAGAGGCTGGGTCTACTCTCACCAAGACCAAGGGATCTCTGCTCACTGCCTGAATAAAATGGGGTTCAGTTTTCAGGAAAGAAGAGATGGAATCGGATGTGCCCAATCCTTAACTATCCCTTTGTCCTGTGCTCCATCAACTAGCTTTTCCCTTCCAACTGCCTCTGCATCTTTTCACACATAGCTAGAATGAACACTCTGAAGAGAATGCTCTCTTCTCCCAGCCTAGATCTAAGATATGTATCCTTCATATCTCAGCTCAAACACCACTTCCACAGGGAACTTCCCTTTACTGAGCTATATGCTCTCTCAGGACTCTACACTTCTTGGTTAATGTAATAAAGCCTAAGTTTATAGTTGTACATGTATGGATGGATAATGTCTGTCTTCTCCATACACCAAAGAGAGAAGTTGTGTAAATATTTTCATCACTATGTTCACAAGTATCTAATGGATAATAAATAAATAATTATGAAATATATGAACACCTGTGTTTTGTTCTCTCAACTTCACCCACACCTCACTATGCTGGTATTGTGTAAACACTGAAGTCATTTTTAAAAGTTATTCTGAATCCTAAATCCTGAAAAACTTCAACGTGATGATCTTAGATTGTTAATACATTAAGTTCCATTTTGCTTAAATAGAGCTTATTTTATGCTTGGTGAAATTTTTAAGTTTCAGTTCAGGATACTACAAATAAGCAATTTATAATAATAATAAAGAGCCTTATTCATCTTTCAAGTCTACAATAACCATGTTGCACATTTTTTTTTAATGTTCAGATTAACATGATTAGGAGAGCCCCTTAAAGAGGGACAAAGTATATTGTTCTAGAAGCTAATGTATTTTATTAATAAAAGCAACTCTCAGTGCTCAGGGGTGATTCTGCAGCTGAATTTCTTGGGGGCTAAACCTTTGTATTGGTGGAAGTCTTAAAGGGTAGACTCTTTGCTATTGGGCATACTTCTGTGCTAATATTCCATAGATAGATATTAAAAATAGTATCTCCATGCTTTATTATAAAGAAGAGGAAACACTGTTCTAAGTTATGGTTTGCACTTATGAATATCCCTCCTATACATACTAGCTCTGCAACCTTGGGCAAGTTGCTTAACTGCTCTGTGTTCCAAGTTTCCTCAATTGTAAAATAGAGATAAGATTGTTGTGAGGATTAGATGAGTTAGCACATGCAAAGTGCCTAGAACAGTGGCTGGCCCCTGGTTAGTTCTGTTTAAGTGTGGTTATTATTCCAGTATCTAGCACAGCAGCAGGATCTCAATGTAGAGTCAGAAAAACATGGGTTCAAGGTTTGAATACAGGCTCCACCACTTCACCAGCTCTCTAGGACCCTTGATAAATTACTTAACTTCTCTAAACCTCTGTATTCTCGTTCATGTTATAGAGGTATTAATATCTACCTAATGAAATGAACGTTAAATTCAATCAAATTGTGGCTGTAAGTACCTGGCAAACAGTACTGCATTCACCTGATTCCTCAGCAACTGAGAAGTCCTTATGGCAGGCCAGAGCACCTGAGACTGGAGGGCATTAAGGACGTTCAGAGCAAGTGATCAAGTTCAAGTTTAGTCATTTTTCAGAGGAAACAATTTTGTGCTGGTCTTAGCCTGTCTATAACCAATGTTGAGGCAGGACCAGCCCTTGTGGTTTTTATGATTGCAAGACATCCTTCAGCAATAACCATCAGGAAACTTTGAGAAGATACAGATTTATTTCTGGAAATTACACAGCATACTGTGTAATGGAGTGTTGAGAAAGGGAGTGGTGGGGAGGAAGGGAGAGAGAGAGAGAAGGGGCATGGACCTGGGGTTCTGCTTTTATTGGAATGGATGGATGGTGAGAGCCTAGAGATTCTCGGGTTCACTCTTTAATGGTGAACTTAAAACATAAGAACAAGAATTTAAAGTTCAAGAAGAGAAAAAAATTTACAGGTAGCCCAAATGGTCAATTATTTAAATCAACGAAGAGTTCTAAAACAGAGGAACCTTGGTGGGGGGAAGCAGCCTGGCTCTTTATCTAGTTGTGTGCTGGCTTTGTGTTTAGTGGTGTTAACTGGCTTTGAAGTGGATACCTTTTTGAAATGGATGCCTCTGAAATCAAAGCTTAAGTTGACTTAAGGCACTTGCATTAGAAAAAAAAAAAAGTCTCCAAATGTCAGAACTTACACTATACAAATCAGCACCAGAAGGAGAGGGGAAAAGTGAGGTGTTTGAAATCTCCCATCAAGTTAGAGACAAAGATGAGAAAAACTCATGTTGTAAAAAGAAAAAACTAATGTGTGTCACTGTGTTTTATGATAATATGTTTTGTTTATTATATTTACTTTGTTATTTTGGAATAGCCTTGTATTCTGGAAGTCGTAGGCACTTCCTGTGGTCCTGCTTTTACCCAATGAGGTTCAGAGAAGCAAAGGATAAATTAGTTGCATAAGCCAGTACCACTAACCCGTTACTGTCTTTCGGTAGCCCTATCACAGGTGGTGAATTTTCTCTGGTCCTCTGAAGAGGAGGAACCAGTGGACAGGTGCTCTGGGGCCCCTAGGGCACTGGGAGGCCCCAGTACCAGGATCCCAGGTCTTTAACAACTTTCTATTTCTCTTCCCAATAATGAACAGAATATAAACATTCTTTCAAATGACTATATTGATTTTTAATGAAAACTAGTTTTTTAATCACCAACCATTAAAAAAAAATCTACAAAGAGCTCAATGCTGTGTCAGATAAATATTTGGAATGTAGAAAATGATCCTAGTGCCTAATCTCTCTAAACTTCATTGAACCAGATGGGGGACCTGGAGTGAGCCCTGAGCGAGTTGGTGGTATCTGACTTGGAGTGGCTCTGGGGCCCACCATGGCATTGAGAATTGCAAGGCATTAGCTCTGGGCCCTGACACATGCCTGGTACTGCAAGGGACTCCTTGAAGCAACAGTCATGGGTTTCGTCTCCCAGATGACTTGCTGCTCAGTATGGTTGCTCCGAATCAGGCACTATAGCTGACCCAGAAGCCTGCCTGAACAGGCCTAGACCTGCCTTGCTTTTTGCTCTGAACTGCTCTCCACCTCCCGCAAAGAACAGATTAACACACTTTTCAAGTGTGGGCACTCTTTTATTCTTTCAAAGGAAACAAAATTTGATCAAAATCAAGTTTCCAAAACAAAGTCTGATCTTCTAGGGAAGATAAAAAGAGCGAAGTGCACACATGAGGTCTGAGGAGTTAAATTTAACAAAGAAACTGCTTACAGAAAACTTTAAAGATGAGTTTGAAATGCTAAAATGAATATACGTAAGAGAAAAAGCCTTGTGACTGTGTTTGTTGTCCTTCGGTTGTGTCCTCACGCTGGGTCCTGGGAAAGATGCTGTTTTTAGAAAGGACCCCACACACACTAGTTTTCAGCTCTGCTGGTGGTCATACAGACAGAATTATGAGCTTAAAATTACCAGGAGACTTAGGTGGGCCTGGATAAAAATAACTGCTATTTTGAAGGTGAACCTTCTGGTACTACAAGATCTGTGCTTTGTGTCAGGGAAAGTGAGGAGTGCAAAGTGGCGAGGGGGCCAGGTGAAGCCCCACACTCACCTTCCTAGCTATGCGAACTCTGGCACATTTTTAAAACCGGCGTGCCTCAGTTTCCTTCCCTGTCAAGTAGGGATAATGGTAGGACTCGTTTCCTAGGGCGACCGTGAGTTGTAAACAAGATGGCATATACTGTGTTCAAGAACCGGGCCTGGCATGTAGCTAACATTCATATACCTTTACTATTTTTATGTCTGAAAAAAATCCTGATGTTTTAAAATAAAAAATTTCTACAAATTTCTACATTATTATTTTTCTTTCTGTTCTATGTTATTTTCTGCATAATTACAATAGACTTTGTTTATGAATACATACCTATCATGTTTTAGACTTGCTGCTGGAAGCTCTTCTGGAGCTCATCTCCATACCTCCTCATAAACATCTTAGCCATACCGGTAGGGAATGACTGCAGGTCACACAGGGTTTCAGACAAGGAGACCTATGAACTTGTGTTGGTCAGGGTAAACCTCCTGGAATAGGAAGATGAACTGGGCCATTTAAGGAGGTGAAGAAGGAACTGAGAGGTGATGAATAGGTGGTTGGGATGAGGATTTCAGGAGACTGGAACAGTCTGGGAAAAGGCAGAGAATGGGGTACTTTCCACCCTGCACAGTGACAGAGAAGATGAGAAGTCAGAGCTACTCAGATCCTGCCAGATGGTAACTGAATGCCCAAGTGTACCCTCTTCCTGCTCTACTGGTTGAGATGGATGACTTGCATTTGTCATTCAGGAAGCAGCTTTCACATGCCATTAGCATTTCCATTTCAAAATGACTCACAATCATGTACAACAGAATCCTTACCAGTTTTATACGTTAGAGTAGAATATATACATTATGTATATATTTGTATGTCTACACATCCCTGCATGTATTCATGCATTCGTGTGTGTGGATTGACATACTACTGACCACTACTATGAATACCTTGAGGATAATGAGATATCTTGATATGGGGTGGGAGGGGGGTGATGCTCTAATATGCTCTGTTTCCCTCCTTCCCTTCCTCCTTTCTTCTCTCTTCTTTTTCATCTGTTACATTTCTTTGTTAGGTGAAAACTCTGAAACAAAGTAATCAGGTCAATCCTCCTTGTTAGATAGTCAAGGAGCCAGAGACTGTGGACCTTGCTTGGGCTCCAGGTGTGATGTGAGCATGAAATTAAAAAAAAAAAAAAGAATTTAAGTTGAATTTTTTCAGGAGGGAGATGGGCACACACCTGGGAGCTGGAGGTGGAACAAGAGGCCACAGCCCCCTGAGAGGGAGAAGCTCAGTTGGATAGGTCTGGCTTCCAGACCTAGCTTTTAGACTCTGAGCGCATTTTAAAAAAATCTCTCTGTTTTCTTGGTTTTCTCATCTTTATTTTATATTTTATTCATTATTTT
>NW_006437784.1:1402150-1409619 GCF_000325575.1 Pteropus alecto
TTATTTTATTTTATTTATTTTATTTTATTTGTGTCATAGACTAGAGGAAATTAATGTAGTACTATTCCCAGTACCATGGGAATAGTGATGCCTTCTTGGGTTATCATGAAGATAAAATGGTTTAATAACTATGAAGCACCTAGCACAGTTGTAGACAGCAATAATTAGAAGTTGTTGTCATTAGAAAAGTTCCAGTTTCAGTGGGGACAGATGTGCAGGGAACCTTTACCAGAACGTTGGAGGATGTGTCCAGAGCCAGTTCAGGGAGGAACCAGGTGACCTGATAGGAACCTAAGCTAAAATGGAACCATATATGTCTGCCAGTGGTTTGCTCTGGGTCATCTAGGGTGAAGAAAGCATTCGTATGTACCCTGAACAAAAATATGTTCAGACCATAAAGCAGAAGGACTTCAAGACATGCTTCTTCCTCCCATATCAATGACTAAGATTTAAAGGAAGGAGTCAGACACTTGGCACAGTTCTCTTTGGCACAGTGAACAAATGTGACCCTTTGGTGACTAAGCACCCTCTGTACTTGGTGCTAATTTGCTCGATGTCCTGGGGTGAGCCATTCTACCTCTCTTGACCTTAATTCCTCTCATGATCTGTAATCAAGGGGGTTCGCTAAGATTCTTTCCCACTAACTGTCCTTTGTGGCCATCACAGTGGCCTTTGTCTCCCCGGATGAGCCTCAGGATTGGTTGAAATGAATTGAATCTGCCTGGGAGACAATGTAGAGTCAGCCGATTGTGAAATGAGTAGAGAGCAACACGAGAGCCCATTATGAGTTGCCATGTTGGTCCAATTGGTAGGTGCTCAGAGACGAGCTGAAAGAAGTTGTGGAACCAAGGCAGTGCCAAGGAGAGCCTGAGGGACTTCTAAACTTCTCATAGTCTCTGTTAGTCCCCCTCTCCACTCCTCACAGGTGGATCCCTGAAGTCCTTCCTTCACCCAAAGTCTGGACTGAGTTGGATTCAATTGGATTTTTTACATGAAACTCTATCATGCCATTTATTTGCAACCTCAAGCTCTGAGTGAATTGTATTTTTACATCACAGACTGGAGGGAATTAACAACCACTCTTTTTTCATTCCAAACAGGTGAGTGTTCAGGTGTGTTGCAGTGCTAGTCATGAACCCAGAGTGAATCTCATTGTGTGGGAAATGGTGAAGGAGCCAAAGAAAGTAGGACTGTCCTTTATCTTCTTGAATATCTTGATTAAAATTAAGTGCAGGTTTTCTGGAGTCAAACATTCAGGATCCACAAGGAGCAGGACCAGTTTAACAACATCCTGACCTCCTTTGCTGAGTTCCTGTGAGCTGGATTTCTCAATAGTAGGTTTGCACAACAGCATTTAAGAGGTTTAAAAGGCTACCCATTTTGACACTGTGTTCCCTTTTTATTCCTATGATTAAAGGTGGATTTAAATCCTAGAGATGCATTTCTAGAGAGAGTACTTTTCCCAATCCAAACCATCGTTGTTGACATATGAATTCTAAAGTCCTTCAGAATTCCCGAAGGAATGAGCATGTGGTTAGAAATTTACTAAGATACCTGAAACACTTTCTCACTTCCTATAAGGAAAATCAATAATGTAATCACTATAAAAATAATTACAAAACAATGTTGCTTATGTCTCTGTTACTTCTTCTTCTTTTTAAATTAATAAACTGTTTTCTAGAGTAGTTTTAGGTTCACAACAAAACTGAGCAGAAAGTACAGAGATTTTCCATGTACCCCTGCACCCAAGTAAGCATATCCTCTCACATCATTAAAATTCTCTACCAAAGTGGAATGTTTGTTACAATAGATCAACCTACTCTCACACATCATAACCATTCGAAGTCCATAGCTTACCTGAAGCATTGTACATTCTGTGGGTTTGGATGACTGTATGATGACATGTTTCCACTGTTATAGTACTGTATAGAATAATTGCACTGCTCTAAAAACCCTCTGTGCCTGCCTATTCATCCCTCCCCTTAACAACTGATCTTTTTACTGTCTCCATAGTTTTGCCATTTCAAGAATGTCATAGAGTTGGAACCATATAGTATGTAGCCTTTTCAGGTTGGCTTCTTTCACTTAAATTTGCAGTTTAGTTTCCGCTGTCTTTTCGTGACTTGATAGTTCAGTTTGTTTTAGTACTGAGTAATATTTCATTGTCTTGATGTACCACAGTTTATCAATCCATTCTCCTATTTAGTTGCTTCCAAGTTTTGGTAACTATAAATAGAGCTGCTACAAACATCTCTGTGCAGGGTTTTGTGTGGTCATAACTTTTCAATTCATTTGAGTAAAACTCAAGGAGCTCCATTCTGGGATTGTATGGTAAGAGTATCTTTAGTATATACCCAGACATAAACATACATAATCAAATACATTGCTATTGTTATTGTTATACACTGCTATTATTATTTTGAACAAATTGATATCTGTTAGGTCAATTAGAATAAGAAAAATACAGTTGCCCCTTGAACAACATGGGTCTGAACTGCTTCAGTCCATGTATACATGGATTTTTCAAAATAAATACCTAGACTCTTTTCGATCTGCAGTTGGAAGTCTATGGATATGGAGTGCTGATTGGATGCTTTAATCTATGCCATTTAATACAGGAGACTCAAAGCATTCTCCTTCACTTTTGGTATCTCGGGGGGTTCCTGGAAGCAATCCCCTGCAATACAGAAAGACAACTTAAATTTTGGGGGAGTCAAAGGTTATACATGGATTTTCAAAAGCATGTGGGTGGGAGAGATCACTGTCCCTAACTCCTGTGTTGTTCAAGGGTTCAATGGAAAAAATTTTATTTTACCTTCAATTTATTTTATTATTATTTTTTAAATTTATTTTTATTATGGTGATATTGGTTAATGAAATTCACTAAGTTTCAGGTATACAATTCAACAGTAAGGCCTTCATGTATATTGCATTGTGTGTTCACCACCCACAGATAAATTTCTTTCTGTTACCTCATATTTGACCCCTTTCACCCCATCTACTTCCTACTTCCCCTCTTCCCCCTCACCCTCTAGTCTCTCGTAACCACTAGTCTACTGTCTGTGTCCATGAGTCTCTGTTTGTCATGATTGTTTGCTGCTTTTGGGTTTATATCCCACATATAAGTGATATCATGTGGTTTTCAACTTTTTCTATCTGGTTTATTTTGCTTAGCATGATTATTTCAAGGTACATCCACATTGTCCCAAATGGCAGTATTTCACCTCTTCTTATGGCTGAGAAATATTTCATGTGTATATGTACCACAGCTTCTTTATCTAATCATCTATCATAGGACACTTTGGTTGCTACCATCCTGGCCACCGTGAATAATGCTGCTATGAACAGCAGTGTGCAAATATCTTTCCGGATATAGGTTTTCAAGTCTTTGGGGTATATACTCAGTAGAGGGATTGCTGGATCATATGGTAGATCAATCAATTCTTAGTTTTTTGAGGCCATACTGTTTTCCACAGTGGCTGTACCAATTTGCAGTCCCATCAGCAGTGCATGAGGGTTCTTATTTATCCACATCCTCTGCAACCCTTGTTATTACTTGTCTTGTTGATTATAGCTATTCTAACAGGTGTGAGATGGTATCTCATTGTGGTTTTGATTTGCATTTCTCTAATAGCTAGCAATGTTGAGCATCTTTTCATTTATTTGTTGGTCATTTGTATGTCACTTCTTGGGAGAAGTGTCTGTTGAGGTTCTCTGCCCTGAACAGGATTGTTTAGTTGGATTTTTTTTTTTATATTATTTTTAGATGGATTGTTTTTTTTTATACATATATATTATTATTGTTATTGAGTTGTTTGAGTTCTTTGTATATTTTGAATATTAGGCTCTTATCAGAGGCGTTCCTTGCAAATATATTTTCCCATTCGGATGGTTATCTCTTTACCTTGTTGATGGTTTCTTTTGCTGTGCAGAAAGAAGCTTTTTAGTTTAATGTAGTCCCATTCATTTATTTTAGCTTTTACTTCCCTTGACATTGAAGCCAAATTCATAAAATCCTCTTTAAGTCCAAGGTCCTTCCTTGAGTTTAGTTCCTATGTTTTCTTCTATGCAATTTGTTGTTTCAGGTCTTGTATTGAGGTTCTTAATCCATTTGAGTTAATTTTGGTGTGTGGCGATAGACAATAGTCTAGTTTCATTCTTTTGCCAGTGGCTTTCCAGTTTTCCCAGCATCATTTATAGAAGAGGCTTTCCTTTCTCCACTGTATGTTTTAGACTCCTTTGTCAAAATTATTTCTCCATATAAACATGGGTTTACTTCTGGACTATTGATTCTATTCCACTGGTCTGTGTGATCTGCTTTTCTTCCAATACCAGGCCGTTTTGATTATTGTCACTTTGTAGTATAATTTGAAGTCACGCAGAGTGATGACTCCAGACTCATCCTTTTTCCTCAGGATAGCTTTGGCAGTTCGGGGTCTTTTGTGCTTCCATACAAATCTGATGATTTTTTTGTTGTATTTCTTTAAAAAATGCTGATGGGATTTTGATGGGGATTGCATAAAATCTGTAAAATATTTTAGGTAATAGGGTCATTTTAACTATGTTGATTCTTCCGGTCCAAGAACATGGATATCTTTCCATTTCTTTGTATCTTCTTCAATTTCTTTTAAAAGGGCCTAATAGTTTTCATTATATTGGTCCTTCACATGTTTCATTAGATTTATTCCTAGGTATTTTGTTCTTTTTGTTGCAATTGCAAAAGGAATTATTTTTACTACTTTTATTTCTGACACTTCATTATTAGAGTATAGGAGTGCTATGGATTTTTGAACATTGATTTTGTATCCAGAAACATTACTGTATTTTCTTATTGTTTCTACTAGTGCTCTTGTGGAGTCTTTAGGGTTTTCTATATAGAGAATCATGTCATCCGCAAATAGTGACAGTTTGATTTCTTCATTTCTTATTTAAATGCCTTTTATATCTTTCTCTTGCCTGATTGCACTCACTAGAACCTCCAATGTATATTGCATAACAGTCGTGAGAGTAGACAGCTTTGCCTTGTTCCTGATCTTAGAGGGAAGGTTTTTAGTTTTTCACCATGTTGGCTGAGGGCTTGTCATATGTGGCCTTTATTATGTTAAGGTACTTTCCTTCTATACCAATTTTGTGAAGTGTTTTGATCATAAATGGATGCTGTAACTTGAAGAAGACTTTCTACATCTATTGATATGATTATATGATTCTTATTTTCTAATTTGTTTATGTGGTGTATCACATTAATCGATTTGCATTTGTTGAACCATCCGTGTGCCCCTGGGATGAAGCCCACTTGATCGTGGTGTATAATCTTTTTTAATATGTTGCTGTATTTGGTTCACTGGTATCTTATTTAGTATTTTTACATCTGTGTTCATGAGAGATACTGGTCTGTAATTTTCTTTTTCGTGTTAACTTTACCAGGTTTTAGTATCAGAGTAATATTAGCCTCAAAATGAGTTGGGAAGTATTGCCTCCTCTTTGATTTTTTGGAAGTGTTTGAGGAGAATAGGTATGAAATCTTCTTTGAATATTTGGTAGAATTCACTGGTGAAGCCATGTGGTCCTGGACTTTTACTTTTTGGTAGGTTTTTGATGATTGTTTCAATTTCCATACTGCTGATTGGTCTATTTAGATTTTCCAGTTCTTCTTGATTCAGTCTAGGAAGGTTGTATTTTTCTAAGTACTGGTCTAGTTATTCTAGGTTATTCAATTTGGTGTCCTATACTTTTTCATAGTATTCTTGTATGATCCTTTGTATTTCTGTGGTGTCAGTCGTAATTTCTCCTCTTTTGTCCCTGATTTTGTTTATTTGTGTCCTTTCTCTTTTTTCTTTAGTGAGTCTAGCCAGGGGTTTGTCAATTTTATTAACTTTTTTCAACAAAGAACCAGCTCTTTGTTGCATTTATTTTTTCTATTGTTTTTTTTTGTTTTCAATTTCATTTATTTCTGCTCTAATTTTGATGATTTCTTTCCTTCTGCTAAATTTAGGCTTCAATTGTGCTTCCTTTTCTAGTTTTTGAAGATGAAGCATTAGGTTATTGGGCTCGTTCTTATTTTTGGAGATAGACCTGTAATGATATGAACTTTCCTCTTATGACTGTTTTTATAATTCGTTTCTATGTATCTCTTAATCTCTTTTTTCCTTTCTTCCCTGACCGAGTTATTCTTCAGTAGTATGTTGTTTAATCTCCATGTATTTGTGGTTCTTCCTGCTTTCTTTATGTAGTTGATTTCTAGTTTTCAAGCATTATGATCAGAGAGTATGTATGGTATGATTTCATCCCTCTTCTATTTGTTGAGGCTATCTCTGTGTCCCCATATGTGGTCAATCTGGAGAATGTTCCATGTCACTAGAGAAGAATGTATAAGTAGCTGTTTTGGATGGAAGGCTCTGTAAATGTCAATTATGTCCAGTTGGTCTAATGTGTCATTTAAGGATATTATTTCCTTATTGATTTTCTATTTGGACGATCTGTCCATATCCGACAGTGTGGAATTTATGTTCCCTACTACGATGGTGTTTTGGTCTGTTTCTCTCTTTAGTTCTTTTAGTAATTGCTTTATATATTTTGGGGATCCCTGATTGGGACCATAGATATTCATAAGTGTTATGTCTTCTTGGTGCATGATTCTCTTTATCATTATGAATTGTCCCTCAGTATCTTTCTTCACCTTTTTATTTTGAAGTCTATTTTGTCTGATATTAGTACCGCTACTCCCTCTTTTCTCTGAATGCCATTTGCTTGAAATATCATTTTCCACCCTTTCACTTTGAGTCTATATATATATCTTTGGAACTGAGATGTGTCTCCTGGAGGCAACATATAGTTGGGATTTGTTTTTTGATCGATTCTGCAACTCTGTCCCTTTTTATTGGTGAGTTCGGTCCATTTACATTTAGGGTGATTATTGAAATCTGAGGCTTTCTTATAGCCATTTTGTCTTTCGTTTTCTGGTATCTCGGTGTTTCCATTGCTTCCTTGTTCTTGTATTTCTGGGCTTTTTTTATTTTGGTTGGCTTTTGTGGGTTTTGCTTCTGGTTCTTCTTGTTTGATGTTATATACTTCAGTTCTGAATCTTTGATGTGTGGTTACCATGACAAATATGAAAAGGATAGTTATATGTATAAAGTCATCCATTTTCTTCTATGTGTGCCTTATCTCCTTTCCCCTTTGCGAATTTGGATCTTTGAATCTTTCCCTTTTCAGTCATTATTGTCTTAATTTGTCCCTATGTATGCTGAACGTTTATTACTATCTTTCTATAGCAATTCTCTTCTTATTATTTAAGCTTATAATGCCCTGTTCTTAGTAAGGGTTTCACTCCTCTACTTCTATCCGCCTGCTAATCGCCTTACTCCTACTTATGTATTTTTTTGTTGTTATTATGTTTTAGGTGAGCTGACCCCTTTCAGAATTTCCTGTAGTGCAGGCCTTGTAGTGGAGAATTCCCTCAATTTTTGTAT
>NW_006437784.1:1410121-1413365 GCF_000325575.1 Pteropus alecto
GAGGTGGAGCTTTAATACTTTTTCAGACTCACATTTTAAATTTGTGTTTCCAGCCTGTCATAAAAGTCATTCTTTAAAAAAAAATATCTGTAGCTCTTAGGAGCCGATTTCAAGTTTTTAAAAAAATGTTTTTAACATAGTCTCCAAATCTCTGCTTTCCACTTAAAAATAAAAAAAATATACACACACACACACACACACACACACACACACACACACACACACACACGTCCATTTTCTTCTGCATGTGTCTTATTTCCATCCTCCCCTTTTCTATTATTGTTGTCTCAATTTGTCCCTATACATGCTAAATGTTCATTACCATCTTGCTATAGCAAATCTCTTCATATTGTTTAAGCTTATAATGCCCTGTTCTTAGTAAGGGTTGCATTCCTCTATTTCTATTTGCCTAATAGTCACCTTACTCCTAATTATGTATTTTTTCGTCATTTTGTTTTATGTGAGCTGACCCATTTTGGTATTTCCTGTAAAGCAGGCCTCGTAGTGGAGAATTCCCTCAATTTTTGTATGTCTGGAAAGGTGTTTATTTCTCCTTCATATCTAAAGGAGAGCTGGGCTGGATACATTATTCTTGGCTGGTAGTTCTTTTCATTTAATAGTCTGAATATTTGATTCCACTACTTTCTGGGTTTTAAGGTTTGCGCTGAGAAATCCAGTGATAATCTAATGGGTTTTTCTTTCTAGGTTACCATCTTCTTTTCCCTGGCTGCCCTGAAAATTCATTCTTTATCAATGATTTTTGATACTTTTAACCCAATGTGTCTTGCAGAAGGCCTTTTTAGATTGAGATAATTGGGTGTTCTGTTGACTTCTTGAATTCCAAGCTCTAGCTCATTCCTTAGATTTGGGAAATTCTCATCAAATACTTTTCTGAAAATGGTTTTAATCCCTGCTCCTTTTCCCTCCTTTTGAGAATGCCCATTATTCTTATGTTACCTCTTCTGATGGTAAAAGCTAGTTCTTGTATTTCTTTCATTATTTTTCATTCTATGCTTTCTCTCTCCCTATTTCTGATTTATTTCTAGATTTCTATCTTCAATATCACTGATCCTTTCCTCCATTTGACTCTATTTCCCATGCCTGCTATTTCATTCTTCATCTCTTTCAGTGTGTTCTTGATCTCCAAAAGTTCTATTCGGTTCTTGTTAAGAGTTACAATCTCCTCACTAAAAAAGTCATGCTGCTGATATAGGTTTTTTCAATTCCTAGATTTGTTGATATGAATTATTTTGGATTTCATTGATTTTTTCAGAAGTACCACCCTGAATTCTCTGTCACTTAAGTCACATATTTCTCTGTCTGTAAGCTTATTTTCTGGAGAGTTTTCTCTTTCTTTCTGAGATGCCTCGTCACCTTGGTTGTTCATTTTCTTGAATGGACTATTTCTCTACCTTGGCACTAATGGAAGTGTATTCTGAATTTTTCGAGGAAGAAGTTTTTTTTTTTTTTTATATATATAAATGTTTCTCTTTAGCCTATTGCAAAGAAGGAGCTTTTATTTTGGTTTCCAGTAGCTGGCGTTGAGCCTCTTGTATCCCTTCTTTGTATAAAGCCTTAATGATACTTTTTTTTTTCTTACAGATGTTTAATCACACTCACTACTCTCAGTCTCAGTTCTTGTCAGTGTTGACAGTTTCGGTAGCATTTGCTCAGTTTCCCCTGGAGATCTGTGGTGTTCGGTCTCAGAGGATATGAGGGAAGGGGCCCTTTGGGTTGGAAGATGGGGGCTGCGGCTCAGCTTTGTTTTGCAACCACAGCTGGTAAAAATCAACTGTTGTTTCTCTGCCATTCCCTCTTCTCTGCTCTTTGCCCTGAAGAGTGGGCCCTGCCATCAGCTCGTGGAACTCACTGCTCTCCCAGGCAGGGCTGTCCAGGGAACTCGCCGCACCTTCTCCCCTATCCCTCCTCCTACAGGGAGCTGCATCTGAAAGAGGCAGCTTCTTTGTTTCTCCCAGTCCACTGCTGGACACCTGAGGTTGTGACCTGTGATAGCTCTTATGCGTGGATCTGATGCTCAGATGTGCTGGTGTGCAGTTTGGGTGTTTTTGTTAAGTTTTAGATGTTCAGCTTATTGTTGTTTCAAGGGGAGAGATCTGGGGATGTCTCTCACTCCGCCATGTTTCTCCTGCTTTAAATTTATATTCTTTAAGCCACCTAGTTTATGGTGTTTTGTTATAGTAGGTGGAGCAAACTAATATAGGATACAATTGAACATCCAAATAAGGAATAAGATGAAATAGGAGTCCATGAATGCATACTCACATAAATAAATTAATGAATAAATATCAATGATAGTAAAGGAAAAAACATTTCTTACAGTGAATTCCAATTAATAAAAGTAGAAGGAATAGTGGTGTTAGAGCCATGACTTGCAAGCATATTAAGAACATTCGGGTAAGAACGATCAGTGGATGAACGTTTAATGAGGGAAGGAATATCTACTTAGTGTTGACATATTTCCCCACAAAATAGCTTGTTAGTTACAAATGGAAAAAAGAAAATTTGCAGTAGAAAACCTGGTTACCCAAATGATGAACTAAATGCACCAAATGATCCTGGATTAGATCTCGAATCAAGGAAAAAAATCTAAGAAGGACATTTTTGGTACAATTAACAAAATTAGAATATGGCCTGTGTTTGAGTTAATATTGTTGGGTCAATGTTGAATTTCTAGGTTTTTATCCTGTACTGTGGTTGTGTAAGAGGTATTTTTATTTTAAGTATTTAAGGGGTAAGAAGGCCTAGGGTCTGCAACTTATTTTAAAATGGTTCAGAAAAAAAAAATAAAACAAAACAAAAAAAAAACCATGTCCATGTTATGTATACTAAGAGCCGGAATGAGAGCGACACATAAAACAGAGATAAATGGGACAAAACGGTATATTTGATAAAGAATTTATAGTTTTGTCTATTCTTATACTTTTCCACAAGTTTGAAACTACATCAAAATTAAAGTTTACCAAAAGGATATGTCTCAACGAAGCAGAAGAAAACTATAAAAATTAATTCCTGCTTGCCCCTACCACCAAAATATATAAAAGTTCGTAATTGAAAGACTGCATTGAATGGTCCAGTATATTACAAGGTCATTACCAGAATTCCCTCCTAGGTTTCTCCCACCATATTGTTCCTGGAGGGATTTCCTTCCTCCTCAGAGGCTAGGCCATGAAACATGGGTTCCCACGAAGCATGTACAGTTGAGTCTTTATGTTTAACTGCCACT
>NW_006437785.1:0-392 GCF_000325575.1 Pteropus alecto
TTTCTTCAGTTACACCGATCAGACGGATATTTGGAGCCATAATAGTGTCCCATAACCTCCTTAAGTTATTTTTATAGTCTTGGCATCTTTGTTCTTGCCATTCTGATTGAGTGTCCTGATTGGCTTTCCTGTCCTCTAGATAGGGCATTTGATCTTCTTCTTTTTTCCCCCCCTCTTTAATTCCCTCCCCACCACGTCCACCCCTGACCTATGGATGTTACCATTTTCCTCTTAAGAACTGGATCTCTGAAGGCAGGGCATCTCCTCCCACACGCTCACGGCATGCACCTAGGGCCTGGCACCCCCAGCGCACTTGGGGGGCCTGGTGCCGCCGTGGCCTGGTGGATCCTCTCCTTGATTCACTTTGTTTATTCCATTTAATATACTTCTCA
>NW_006437786.1:0-971 GCF_000325575.1 Pteropus alecto
CTATGATAGTGTTTTGGTCTGTTTCTCCTTTTTGTCCTGTTATTAATTGCTTTATATATTTCAGGGCTCCCTGACTGGAAGCATAGATATTAATAAGTGTTATGTCTTCTTGGTGTATGATTCTCTTTATCATGATGAAGTGTCTTTCAGTATCTTTGTTTACCATTTTTATTTTGAAGTCTATTTTGTCCAATATTAGTACCACTACTCTTACTTTTCTCTGAATGCCATTTGCTTAAAATATCATTTTCTAACCTTTCACTTTGAGTCTATATTTGTCTTTGGAACGGAGATGTGTCTACTGCAGGCCGCAAATGTACTGAACATTTTTGATGAGTTCAGTCCATTTACATTTAGGGTGATTTTTGAAGTATGAGGTTTTCCCATAACCATTTTATGTTTTCTTTTCTGGTAGCTCGGTGTTTCCATTGCTTCCTTGGTCTCGTGCATCTGTTTTTTTTTTTGTTTGTTTGTTTTTGTTTTTGTTTTTGTTAAGTTTTGTAGGTTTTCCCTCTGGTCCTTTTTTTTTCATGTTATATACTTCAGTTCTGAATCTTTGGCATGTCGTTACCATTATGGATATGTAGAGAATAGTTATGTGCATACAGTCGTCCATTTTCTTCTGTATGTGCCTTATCTCCATTCACCTTTGCGAATTTGGTTCTTTGAATTCCTTCAGTCATTGTTATCCAATTTGTCCCTATGTATGCTGAATGTTCATTACTATCTTGCTATAGCAAACCTCTTCTTATTTTTAAAGCTCATAATGCCCTGTTCTTAGTAAGGGTTGTAATCTTCTGCTTCTATCTGCCTGATAGTCACCTTACTCACAGTTATGTATTTTTTGTGTGTCATTTTGTTTTAGGTGAGCTGACCCCTTTCAGTATTTCCTGTAATGCAGGCCCCATAGCGGAGAATTCTCTCTCTGTCTCTCTCTTTTTTTTTTAATGTCTGGAAAGGTCTTTATTTCT
>NW_006437787.1:0-1357 GCF_000325575.1 Pteropus alecto
TTTTTGCATTTGTGTTCATGAGAGATATTGGTCTGAGGTTTTCTTTTTTTTGTTATCTTTACCAGTTTTTGGTATCAGAGTAATATTAGCCTCATAAAATGAGTTGGGAAGTATTGCCTACTCTTCAATTTTTTGGAAGAATTTAAGGAGAATAACTATTAAATTTTCTTTGAATGTTTGGTAGAATTCACTGGTGAAATCATCTGGTCCTGGACTTTGACTTTTTGGTAGGTTTTAGATAACTATTTTAATTTAATTTCCATACTGCTGATCGGTCTATTTCAATTTTCCGGATCTTGATTCAGTCTGGGAAGATTGTATTTTTCTAAGTACTGGTCCATTTCTTCTAGGTTATTAAATTTGTTATTATATACTTTTTATAGCATTCTTGCATGATCCTTTATATTTCTGCGATGTCTGTAGTAATTTTTCCTTTTCATCTCTGATTTTGTTTACTTGTGTCCTTTCTCTTTTTTCTTTAGTGAGTCTAGCCATGGGTTTGTCAATTTTATAAACCTTTTCAAAGAACCAGCTCATCGTTGTATTTATTATTTCTATTATTTTATTTTGTTTTGAATATCATTTATTTCTCCTCTAATTTTGACAAATTCTTTCCTTCTGCTGACTTTAGGTCTCATTTGTTCTTCCTTTTCTAGTTTCTTATGATGAAGCATTAGGTTGTTTATTTGAGTTCGTTCTTGTTTTTGGAGATAGGTCTGTACTCATATCAACTTTCCTCTTATGACCGTTTTTGCCGTGTCCCAAAGTTTTGATATGTTGTACTATCATTATCAATTGTTTCTATGTATCTCTTGATCTCTCTTTTTATTTCTTCCCTTACCCAGTTATTCTTCAGTAGCATGTTTTTTAATCTCCATGTATTTGTGGTTCTTCCTGATTTCTTTTTGCAGTTGATCTCTAGTTTCAAAGCATTATGATCAAAGAATATGGTTAGTATGATTTTAAGCCTCTTATATTTGTTGAGGCTATCTCTGTGTCCCAGTATGTGGTCGATTCTTAAGATTGTTTCATGTGCACTAGAGAAGAATGTATAAGCAGCTGCTTTAGGATGGAAGGTTCCGTAAATATCAATTACGTCCTGTTGGTCTAATGAATCATTTAAAAATATTATTTCCTTATTTATTTTCTGTTTGGATGATCTGTCCATATCTGACAGTGGTGTACTTATGTCTCCTACTACGATGGTGTTTTGGTCCGTTTCTCCCTGTAGTTTGGTTTGTAATCGCTTTACATATTTCGGGTCTCCCTGATTGGGAGCATAGATATTAATAATTGTTATGTCTTCCTGGTGCATGATTCTCTATCATTATGAAGTGTCCCTCTATATCTTTCTTTA
>NW_006437788.1:0-13512 GCF_000325575.1 Pteropus alecto
GCAAGCACAGAGGAACCAACGCAGAACAGGTTCAGTTACTTAAAAAATGAAATGAATTCAAAATTCCTGAGATTCACAACTTGATTGCATCACTTGCTATGTAAATTTAGATAAATTACTTAACAATGTCAAATCAGTTTCTTCATCTGAAATCCTCAATATTGTTTCATGGATATTAATACAGAACAATATACGTAAAATTCTTAACGCTGTGCTTATATTTAGTAAAGTTTCAATAATTGTTAGCTATTACTCAACTATCTGTCATATAATACAACATTTATACATTAATCCATTCCAATTTGGTATTCTCATAAATCATGTTTTTAATGTTTATATTTTAAGCCGCTTCAAGTACATTTTGAAAATTGATAATATAACGAGAAAAATATCTTCATTATTTGAAGCATGTCCTCTAGTGCTTCTGCTAAAAACAACTAAAAAATATACAACTCTCATTATCCATAAATATAAACTTTGGGCTCTAAAGTGGAAAAAATTTTTTAACTTAGCTTGAATAATTATTTTGTTTACAATAACCTCTATGCGTATTAATAAAAATGAAACCATCAAATTCACAACTTCTTTAATGTAATGTTTCACCACAGGTTCTCTGGTAGCAGCTACGTCATGGATTCCCCGAAGGATGGGAACCACACAGCAGTAAAAGGTTTCACTTTACTTGGCTTAACTGACAACCTAATCCTTCAAGTCATACTCTTTATGACCATCCTATGTATCTACCTGGTGACCATATCTGGCAATCTCAGCACAATCATTCTTATCAGAATCTCTTCTCAGCTCCATCATCCTACGTATTTCTTTTTGAGCCACTTGGCTTTTGTGGACGTATGCCTTTCAACTTCTGTCACACTCAATATGCTTAAAAACTTTCTGGTGGAGAGAAATACAATCTCCTGCTATGGATGTGGTACCCAGCTGGGTTCAACTGCATTCTTTGGGGCAGCTGAGTGCTTCCTGCTGGCTATCATGGCATATGATCGCTTTGTGGCAATCTGCAACCCACTGCTTTATTCCACCAAAATGTCCACAGAAGTGTGTGTTCAATTTCTCACAGTGGCTTATGTAGGTGGTTTTATTAATGCTTCCTCTTTTACTATTTCCTTCTATTTTTTAATCTTTTGTGGGCCAAATCGAGTCAATCGTTTTTTCTGTGATTTTGCTCCTTTACTTGAACTCTTGTTATGATAGCCACATCCCCACGGTTTTCTTGTCATTTACAGCTGGATCCCTCACTGTGGTCAGTGTTTATCATAGCCACCTCCTACATCTACATCCTCACCACCATCCTGAAGATGCGCTCCAATGAGGGTTACCACGAGGACTTCACCACCTGCAGTGCCCACCTCACAGCATTCACTCTGTATTATGGGACCATAATATTCATTTACATGATGCCCAAGTCCAGCTACTCGACTGACCAAAACAAGATGGTGTCTGTGTTCTACAATGTGGTGATTCCCATGCTAAACCCCATCATCTACAGCCTCAGGAACAATGAGATTAAGGGGACTCTGAAGAGACTGCTTGACAAAAAGGTATTTTCTTAGTGAAATCTATTATTTTGTAGAAATTGATATGATACTATACATAAATATAATAATAAAATAAAATTGCCTGTGGTCAAAATATATCAATAATTAACCAGTGTGGAGCTTTTAAGTAGCAGTAAAGGGTGGATTTTCCGATATCCAATAGTAAATAAGAGGCCCATCATCAGTTACCGCTAATAAAATTAACATAAGTTTATAAATAGAAACACAAATTATTTAACATAAAAAAAATACTTAATCTGCTGAAAAATTACTTAAAATTTTATTTTTTTCCAAAGTTATTCTCTATCATAAGTTAAGGTTATTGTACCTGCAAACTGCAGCTACTTTCAACAGCAGCAGCTTACCTTAAATAGAGCATCATAATTATAGCCATGACAATACATTCTGAGCAGAAATGACCCATAAGAACCAGACAGTAACATTACTAAAGACATTCTTCTTTCAAGAAGGTTTTCTGCTGGGGTTGCGCTTTGTGAACCCATAAACTCTGACCTATATGCCTGATATCTCTGGCTCCAGTCTAGTTATAGAGGATTACATTAAAGAACAGAATAACTGCTCTTGACTAACCTGTGAATTCTTCTGTCAGGTCAAAACAGTGACTTCTCTATGGGAATAAGCATGGTTCTCATATCCTCAGAGACTGAGCAAACAAGCTCTTGGAGTGACTGGTTTATGGTCAGGTTCATATTCTATTAAGCTTGAGGGAACAAAATTGGGTTTCCCCTTTGAAGTTGAATTTACCTCTATACACTGACAACTACATTTATGTCTCTTTCCTTATCTTCTATTTAGTGTTTTAGATAAAAATATTTTTTGTCTATTGAATTTCCAGCATAAATTGCTTAAAATTCAACTAATTACCTCTTGAAACTCCCATCTTCCTTTCTTCCAATGTTTCAATTCCAGTAAAAGGCACCATTACTCAATTTATTGATTCAGAATCCTGACAGTAATTTCTTTCATCCCTTCCACATGTCAACATTAAATAACAAGGTTCTGTACATTCTGAATGCAATATTTATTCTCTACTTGCCTTCATTTTAATTGTCAGCCATTCTATTTCAAGCTACTACTTCATACATTTACATTGCAGTAGTACTGCAATGATAGCAAATTTTATGTGTGAAACTGGCTAGCTAGACTATGGTGACTGGCTGTTTGGTCAAACACCAGTGTAGATTTTGCTGTGTGGGTATTTTTCAGCTGTGATTAACATTTACATCAGTAGGTTGAGTAAAGGGAAGTACTCTCCACAATGTGAGTGGCCCTCATTAAATCTGTTGAAATCCTTAAGGAAAAACACTGAGGTCTCCTGAAAAAGATTCTGTCTCCTGGCAGTCATAGAGGTCAACACTGCAACACCAACTCTTACTTCAGTTTTCATTCTGCTGAACTGCCTTTGGATTTTGGAAGTGCCAGCTCCTACAACTATCTAAGCCAATTCCCTAAAATCAATCAATCAATCAATCTCCCTCTCCCCCCAGACCCGACCCTTCCTACTCCCCCTCCACCCCCTATCTCTCCTATTCGTACTGTTTCACTACAGAATCCTAATACAAACTTAATTTCTTTTTTCTTCCCTTTTGTATTCTATTACCATCATTATCCATACATCAATCAAAACCATAAATCTAGATTAGTTTCTTTGCTAATATCACGCCAACTATCCTAGAATAAAGAAAGAATTCTTATCATGGCTTACAAAGTCTTGAACATGGGCCCTATTTCTTTTTGCCACTCATCATTCTTCCTTCGATCTCTAACATACAAACTCTAGGAATAAATCATTTGGTCTTCTCTTAAATCCTTAAATAGAAGAAGTAGAAAATCACAAGATATCATTTATATGTGGGATATAAACCTAAAAGCAACAAATGAACAGGACAAACAAACAGAGACTCAGGGACATGGACAATGGACTAGTGGTTTCCAGAAGGTAGAAGGTAGGTGAGGAGAGGGGAGGCAGATGGAGTAAATGCAGTCAAATATAAGGGGGTAGGGGTAGGGTGAAGTGGGAATATAAGGGGTGGGGGTAGGGTGAAGTGGGTAATGAAGATCAAATATATGGTAGCTGAAGGAAACTGGACTTTGCGTGGTAATCTCATGATAGAATATACAGATGTCAAATTATAATGTACATCTGAAAATTATATAATTGTTTAACCAATGTTACTCCAATAAACTTTATTTAAAAAATCCTTAAATATATCCATATACTTTAGCAAATCAGGATATTCTCATATGCAGCAACTCTTCCAGAAATGCATATTTCTGCTCATCTGGGTAATGCCTACTTATGCAATAGGTACCAATCTAAATGCTGCTTTTAATCCCATGGAAAGCCTTATTGAGGATACAGACAAAATTAAGTGCAACTGTTATCTCTCTCTAGAACCCTGTGTATTTTCTTCAAAATACTCAGTGGACTTGCATTGAAAGTTTCTGTATTTAACCCACAATGATGGAAGCTTCATATAAACAGCTACGATGTCTTTCCTTTTTCTCCATGCATCTATTTTCACACAGTTCCTGGAACATAGGAAGCATCAATGCTTAGTTGAAATAAATAAAAGAAACAATTAATAAATAAATGAATGGATGGCTGAATGATTCTGTTGGCTTTGAATCTTGGTCACTATCTGTTGAATGCTTCATCCTAATTCAAATGATTGAATGTTTGTGCCAGATGTTGCTACTGTAGTGACAGGCCATTACACAAGCTCATGCTTACCACAATCATGCCCTTGTGTTTACACTGATGATCTCAGATTGGCAACAAGAATCCCAGCCTAGTGTTTAAAGGTTGTTTAATCTCCCTCTGCTGAATGTCTTATATATTTGTATGGCTGAAGAATTACAAGATATACAAGTCAAATGTTAGAAAGGTTAGGAATAGCAGTAGTTAAGAGTATTTGCAATAGAACATAATGATATGAGGTTGTTTACTACATTCCGGGTACTGCTCTCAGAATAATCCTATGAAGTTTTATTTAATTTTATCATACAGAACATGTAACTGGGGCACATAAAGTTTAAGCAAAAGCCCAAGGTCACAGATATCCTCTTAATATTTTGCCTTCTTTTAGGTATATACCTTGTCGAGGGACAGACTGAGGGACACTTTGAGAATATATCACCCTTACAGGAATTTCTCTGAAACTCACTTATTTCTAGCCAACCCTTTCTGTTCAGAGTAAGGATGGAGACTTCTACATTGGATACCTCAGGATAATTTGTATTAGGCCAACTCATGGCACAAAAGAAATAAAAAGATACTTAAATATCTCTAAATGTTTGAAGCATAAACTTCTTGTTTCACTAAAGATGTACTAGCTCCATTTCTCAAGGGTCCTCCCTCCAATTATTAAAAAACAAAACTCCTAGATGTAACACGACAAACAGCCACAGGATACTCCAAAGAAGGAAGACAAATGCAGATGCCTAGGGACTGGGGACCGGAGAAACATAACGGTGAGCCTCTGAGTTTCCTTATTCCTTCCATACATCCAGGACAAAGTTCTCTGCACGAGCTTTTAACCCAGACCTGCCAAGAGACACGGACAAAGAGAGCTCTAAGAAAAGCCTGCTACTGTTATCCAAGAACCATGGGAAAGGTGGCCTTACAGAACAGGAAACATTTTGGCAATATCTTCCCCACTCCAGACTAATACGAATGGAAAGATCACACCTGCCTCACACCCCATGCTTTGGTGAGGCCAAGCAGGGACCTGATCTCACCCTACCCACCCTCCGACTCCCCTTCCTAGATAGTGTCAGTGGAGTATAGTGAAGAAATGAGCCTCCACTGTCATCTAGTAGCAATGAGACAATAAAGGAGACTGAGGAAGGGCTAATGGCACTCTGTTCCTCCCAACTTCAAACCTACTTGTAGGTGAGCCAGTGGAAAACCGACTTTCCACCTCTACCCCGCAATAATAAAGCAGTGTGAACCGGCTCTCCACTTCCCCCTTCCCTAGTGGCAGTGGGGCCCAACAAAGAGCTGAGCTTAGGTGAAGACGTGCAAGGAAGCATAAAAGTCAGTGTCACAATGTCACTGAGATGAAGACAACAGGGAAGTGGGGGAAAATGGACTTCTATCCCACTCATATGCAAGGAGACATTGTGAGTCAGCACTTTGTTTTTGCCAGAGTTGTGTTCAGTAGTGCTCAGTAGTAAGTTAAACATATACACTCAGATGGCGATTGCAGTGACACCTCAACAGGGAAACTTCCCCATAAAAAAATTAAATGTGATCCAGAGTTTCGTAACATAATATCCTAAATAGCTATGCCACATTAAAAATCACTTGTCATACTACACAGAAAAATAATCAAACTTCAATGTGAAAAGACAATATATGCCAACACCAAGATGAATCAAATACTGAAATCATCTAATAAGGATTTTAAAGCAGCCATCAAAAAAACACTTTCTCAATCATTAACGTTCTCAACACAATTGAAAAAAATAGGAAATTTGAGCAAAGAAATAAAGTTATAAAAATAGTTAAATGAAAATGATAGAATTGAAAAAATGTAATAACTGAAGTCGAAAAATAAAACAACTTCCTATCTGGCCTCAATAATAGAACAAAGTGACAGAGGACAGAATTAATCAACTGGAATGAATATGAATAGAAATACCTGTTCTAAACAAAAATATAGATCAGAAGAAGAATACAGCTACATGGATCTGTGGGACAATCAAAATAAGCTTACATTTATATGTTAGGAGTCCCAGAAGGAGAGGAGAAAGAAAGGGGGACTGAGTAAGTAATTAAAGAAAGTCAGGCTGAAAACTTCCTAAATTTGGTAAAAGACACAGCCACAGATTTGGGAAGCTGAGCAAAACCCTAAAGAGTATAAATCCAAAGAAATCCATACCAAGACACGTTTAACTAAAGTTCTGAAAAGTAAAAATAAAGTCTTGAAAATACGCAGAGAGAAAAAACTCATCATGTATTGAAAAAGCAATATCAAAAACAATTTTCTCTTCTGAAACCATGAAGGCCATAAGGGAATGGCACAATATTTTTCAAGTACTAAAATCAAAGAATTGTCAAAGGAAACCTACGTTTGGCAAAATAGCCTGTGTGAATGAAAAATAAAAGCATTTCTGATGAAGATAAGCTAAGAGAATTTGTTCCTAACAAATATATTTTTAAGTAATAGCTAACGATAAGTCTCTATCCAGAAAGTATATGATAAAAAGAAAACTTGGAAATCCAGTATCTAAAAAGAACATAGAACAGAATGAAAGTAACAGGGCAATATATCAAAACATGTGATTCAGTAAAGCAATGCTGAGAAGGAAATTTACAGCACTAAATGCTTACATTACTAATGGGGAAAGATCCTAGAATATATAAAACCATCTTGAATGCGAAGCCTAAAGTAAGATAAATCACTGTACCTTATATAAAGCTTATTGTATAGCTGCAGTCATCAGGACAGTGTGATACTGGTGGAAGAATAAACATATAGATCAATGAAGCTGACTAGAGAACCCAAAAGAGACGTACACAAGTATGTCTGACTGGTTTTTTAAAAAAGCAATCCAATGAAAAAGTGAAGTCTTTCATCAAATGGTTCTGGAGCAAATGGACAATTTATAGAGTGAGGAACCACCATAACTCTAAACCTCACATCTTATAGGATGATTTACTTAAAATTCATCATGGATTTAAATGTAAAAGGTAGAACAATTAATTATGAATCTGTAGGAAAAAATAAGAGAAATTAGTCAAAATTTAGGACTAGTTTTTAGAACAGACACTAAACTTACAACCCATAAACAGAAAAAATTATGCCACTACTATCATGAAAATACTATTCCAAAACATGTTTCGATTCATTTGCTGCACACATATTTGTATATACACATACATGCATGCATACACGCAACACACCCATATGTTTAAAAATATTTTAAAATGGTTACATTTTGTACTAGAAAAAATGGTGACGCCAGATATCAGGTGATTAATCAATACTTTAATAACATTGTACCCAAAGTGATGATTTTTATTGGAAGCTCTCTACTTTATCCATTTTTATATTATTGACAATCTATAATTTTTTAAATGTTCAAGGTTTCCTTTATTTACCACTTGAAAGATAATCCTGTATTGTCTAGTACCATCCTTAGGAGTATCTGCATTTCTTTGTTTCTTAGACTGTAAGCTATGAGCTTAAGCAGAGGTGTCAGTACTGTATATGGCATAGCCATCAGCATATCTTTAAGGGATGAGTCACTGTTGTTGGGCCTCAAAAAACTAGAGCCCCAAATCGATAGTGTATGTACCACTATACAGAGATGAGTAGAGCAAGCTGAGGAGGGCTTATACCCCACCCCTTTGCAGAGGGTATCCTTATAACCATGGATGAAATAAGAAATTGGGAAGACAGAGGAAATCATACTGAAGATAAAGTTGCCCACTAACAAAAGGGAAGAGAGCACAAAAAACCCATTAGATGGTGGAAAGAATGATCACAAGCAAGGCAGACCACAGGGGAAATGTCACAGAAGAAGCAATAGATGCTGTTGAAACCACAGAAAACAATTTGAATACAATGAGGATGATGCACAGAGAGATCAGGAACCCAGCTGTCCAAATGGTCCTCCTGAGCTAAAAGGAGATTCTGTGAGCCATGAGCATGGTTTAGTGCAGCAGGTTGTGAATGGCAGTGTACTGGTCATAGGACATGGCAGCCATGATGAAGCAGTTATCGCCTGCCAAGCCAAAGAAGAAAAACATCTGTGTGGCTCACTCAGGAAGAAAAATGGTCTTGCTGTCTGATAGCAAGTCCGCTAATATTCAGTGGTACAAGTTTCTGAAAAGGACAGGCTAGATAGGAAAAAGTACATGGGGTATAACGGTTGTGACTGAACTCAATGCCCACCATTATGGACATATTTGCAACTAGCATGGTCACATGGCAGAAGAAAATCATTACAAAAAGTAGACTCTGCAGTTCTGAGAAACAGGAGATACCCCACAGAAGGAATGTGCTCACCGTGGTATGATTGCCCATCTGCCTGATGCCTGCAGGAACTTTCTTTCAATGGTGCAGGGGTTCTCGAGATTACTGATATGACTGTAAAAATATCCTTATGCACTGATGTCACCTAGACTTTAATCAAGGAACCAAGTTTCAAGCAACTCTTATGGGAAAGCAAATGCATCTGACTGAAGTCAAGTTCAGGAGTCAGAATAATGAAAATGATTGTAGTATGAGAATCTATATAAATGGCATAGAGTGGGCATAAATATCTTCTTGGATTATACTCACAAGAGAACTCTTAACTCTTTCTTTTCCAGTGAGGACCTTCACATAAGCGGGAAAATATGAATAAAATTGCTTTGTTCTGACCCACTGGATTTTGCAATGCTACATATTTCAAATACTTTTTGAAATCTAATGGTACTATGGTACTCAGAAGTGCTTAATAAACTATTGATTGAATGATTAAATAATTTAATCATTTAACAGGAATATTTTTAAAATTTTAGGAAGATCAGCGAAATTTTCCAAAAGAACTTTGACTTTTTCAGTGCAATTCTTCTTTTCTCAGTGTACCACCCTGAAGTGGTTCTAAAGGTGATAACTGTCACAATGACTAGACCCCATAAATGAATTTAATATGTTGTACTTTCTGCTGGTTTCCTAGCCACAGTAACAACTGGAGCCTGAGATATACAACATCATTAGATCTTAATATATGTCAATAATTTTTAAGTTCTTGATAATTTCTTTTGATGTTCTTTTCCAGATGTGTAACATAAGAAGTTAATGTCTCACTTTAGAATGGCATATTCTAGTCATAATTTCTAATCCACCATGGTTCTTTTTTTTTCCCCAAAAAACCTTCAGGACATTTTCTAGCAGTTACACTTGTTATGTGGTTTGCTTTGAAGTCCAGAACTGAGTAGATCAATCCACATTCCTCAGGTCAACTTGGTAAATCATATTTCTATTCTGATTATTCATTAAACCAGTCTTGTAGGAGTGAGGGCAGAAAAGTGATACGAAGACACTGCATAGAGTTTTAATCTTAACACGGTCACTGTTAAAGGTGAAGGGACAGAAAAATAGTAAGAAATCTGTGGTGGAAAAGGAAAGAGTATGCTAGAGAAAAGAGAGAAACACTGGCTGGAAATTATTCTGAAGGATGCACAAAGATCAAGACATAAGAAGACAAAAAGAAAACAAATACATTATTAGTTGAAGAGCTGCTGTTTTCTATTTGCTGTAGTCTTGTGCCAAGAGTACAAGAGGAGGTAGGCCAAGAAATTAGTGCCTAATACCTATAATGTTGCTGACATACGTTGGGGTTAGACAGAGCTGTCTCATACAATCTTTATGAGTTGTGTATTAGGAATTTTCATTCTGAATTCTTAAAAGATAAAGTGAGCTACAGAAGGTTAAGTGATACAGAAGTCAAGAATTTATTCAATACATGTTGACTAAATTCATATGATACACCAGGGTTCTTCTACAAGAGAAATATAACATGGAAGCAGGCACATAAAATCTCTATGATGTGAGAGTAAATGACTACTTATGTTTGTGGAGTCAGGGGCACCCTCTCTGAAGAGGTGACATATTGAAATGGAGAACAGAACAGCGATCAGCAACCATTAAGCACATAAAGGTCAGGGCAGAGAGCATTCCAGGCACAATTCTGAGGTAACACAAAGACTCTTGGGTAGGAAAGTCATTTACCCAAGTAATCCTCAACCAGCACCCATATGGCTTATCTCGGAGACTACTCCACACTCGTTCTTCTGAATGTTTTCCAGTCTATCTACTTCTAAAGGAAAGTTTTTTTTTTTCATTTTTATTGCTTCAGCTACCACTTACCAAGGATGACTCTCCAATTCCTGTCTCGAACAACAAAGAATCTCCAATTTCATCTGGAACATTTCCAGTGCCAGAATGTCCTCCAAGTATTCAATTCAAGATTTTCAGAACAGAACCGACAATATATTTCCCCACATCATATTTTCCTTCTATATAACTTAGGTCCCTGAGTTTATTACAGACATCAGCAAGCTACCATCAGACTCCAATTTTGACAGCTTATTAATACCTCATAAATTTAAGTAACTTGAAAGTGATTTGCTTTCTGTAGAAGGTAGGAATTTTAGTATTCTCTCCACAATAAATAATCTATATCTTATGACAACCAACTACTTGTAGATAGTAATAACCTTTCTGAAAATACTGAAATTGTGGGTATATATAAACTGGAAATTAAGAATTTCCTATTCCAGATAGTGATGGAACTCAGTAAATGATATAAGGAAGTCTTTAAAGAACTGAAAACAGAGAACAGGATGGCAAATTAAAGGCAAAATCCGTGTGAATAAAGAGCTTGGGAGAAGCAAATAGAAGGGCTAAAATTTGTTCTAGGCATCTTGTTCTACAGTGCATGTCAGAGTCATTGGGAAGAATGGAAATAATGGCATATTGACATAATCTCCTGTCAGTACTGTACTAGAATAGTACCAATCCCCCTCCCCAAAAAACCCAGAATTTACATTAATATAACATAAAAGGAAAAACACCATGAAAGTCAAAAGTTTCCAACCAAAATTAATGAGAAAGATTGAGCAAACTATACATGCTCTGATATCCTAGAGATTTCTCTCCTTATATAGGCTTGCCCAGAGCTTGTGGCAGGTATGGATGGAGATGTACTGTCTTCATAAACCTCCCTTGGAGATTCTGGTATGCCACTTATGTAGATCAAGTGTGATCTGATTCTACAATAAATAGGAGTAATGTCTAGAATGTGAAAATGATAGTTTCTTCCTCTTAGATTTTAAGCAACCACTGCTGGCATTTTCAAATATTTGTCAATTCAACATTTATAAATATACAGAAAACTTCTACACACGCATTCATTCAAATTGCTAGGTGACAAGATTCTTAAATTTATTTAGAAAGGAGCCAATTGTCTTTAGTACATGTCCAAATAAATGAAATGCTAAATAGAGCCAAACCAAAATAGATTCAGAGAAATAAGTAGATAAATAAAAGTGGAAACCATGGAGTGCTTCCAATAAAAATCATCATTTCTGTGCAACACAATTAAAGTATTATGTAATTACTTGAAGTGTCGGCATTATCTAGTACTAACAGGATTCATTTAAAAATATTTTTAAATATGTGGATGCGTGTGCACGCATTTATGTGTGTGTTGTGTGTGTGTGTGTGTGTGTGTGTGTATACACACACACGAATATGTATACAGTAATCAAAAAATGCTTTGGAACACAGTATTTTTGATAGTAGTTGGACAAATCTTTGTTATGGATAACAGTTTTAAGTGTCTATTCTCAGAACTTTTTGATTAGCTCTATATCCTGAATATTTTCTCCTATTTTTTTCCTAAAGTTTAATAGTTTATAGTCCTACGTTTTGTATTTAAGTCCATGATTTATCTAATAAATTCTTGTATAGGTGTGAGGTTTAGGTTGAGGTGTGTCTGCCCTTGCATGTAAGTCCAATTGCTGCAGCACCATTTGTTGAAAGCCCTCCTTCTTTCTTTGGATTACTTTTGTACCTTTCTAAAGAATCAGTTGGGCATATCTGTGTAGGTCTCATACCTAACTGGCTTCTCCAGTGATGTCATTGGTCCATGTGTCTATTCTTCCACCAGTACCACACTGTCCTGATGACTGCAACCATATAGTAAGCCTTAATATCAGGTACAGAGATTCCTCCCACTTTATTCTTCTCTTTTAAGATGATTTTATATATTCTATGACTTTCCTTTTTAATAATACAAGCATTTAGTGCTATAAATTTCCCACTCAGCACTCCCCTACCCGAATCTCACATGATTTGATACATTCCCCTTTATTTTCATTCTGTTCTATGTTCTTTTTACATACTGGAGTTCCAAGTTTTCTCTTTATTATCTAGTTTCTGAACAGAGACTGTCCTTTAGCTATTACTTAAAAATATATTTGTTAAGAACAAATTCTCTTTCCTTTGCCTAAAATGTCTTTATTTCCTTTCATTCCTGAAGGCTATTTTGCTCAGATGTAGAACTTACAGTTGACAATTCTTTGATTTTAGTACTTGAAAAATATTGTGCCACTTCCTTCTGGTCATATGGTTTCATATGAGAAACATGCTGTCTTTCATATCGTTTCATCCAATGAATAATGTGTCTTTTCTCCCTGAATACATTCAAGATTTTCTTGTTTTGTTTTTAATTTTCAGAACTTTAATTACATATGTCTTGGTATCTATTTCTTGGGATTTATCCTGTTTGAGGTTTGCTCAGTTTCCTGAATCTGAAGCTCCATATCTTCTCCAAATTTGAGAAGCTTTCATTCTTAATTTCCTTAAATACTTATTCAGTTCCCCTTTTCTTCTTTTCTCCATCTGGGATTCCCAGAATGTAACTGTTCTATGTTTTGATTGTCTCACAGATCCATGGAGCTCTATACATTTTCTGAGGCATATTCGTTTTGTTTAGAACAGGTATTTCTGTTCATTTATTCCAGTTTACTAATTCCATCCTCTGTCATTTTGCTCTATTATTGAGCCCATATAAAAAGTTGTTTTATTTTTTAACTTCAGTAATTGTATCTTAGTTCTCCCATTTTTACTTATTTTTTATAACTTCTATTGGCTGAAATTTCCTATGTTTTTCATTTGTGTCAAGAAAATTAATGATTGCTTGATGAAGCATTTGTTTGATGGCTGCCTTAAAATCCTTGTCAGATGATTTCAATATGTGATTCCTCTTGGTGCTGACATGTATTTTCTTTTCTCATTGAAGGTATAATTTTTCTGGTGCTTGGTGTGACAAGTGATTTTTAATTGCATCATAGACATTAAGGATATTATAAGACTCTGGATCACATTCAATTTTATTTAGAAGGAAGTTCCTCTGTTGAGGTGTGGCTGCA
>NW_006437788.1:13544-16443 GCF_000325575.1 Pteropus alecto
AGCACTATTGACACAACTCTGGCAAAAATGGAGTGCTGACTCACAACTGCTACCTTGCAGATGAGTGAGACAGAATTTCAGCTTCCCTCGCTACCCTGTTGTCTCCTCCTCAGTGACAGTGTGACACTGACTCCTTGCTTCCAAGTAAGCTCAGCTTCTTATTAGGCCCCATTGCCACTAGGGAAGGGGGCAGTAGAGAGCTGGTTCACACTGCTTTATCGTTATATAGTTAAGGTGGAAGCTTAGCTCCTTACAGGTGTAGCTTTGGAAAGAGCAGAATCCCATTAGCTCCACCTACTCTCCCTCATTATCTCATTGCTACCAGATGACAGTGGAAGATCATTTCCCCACCGGACCCCACTGACACTACCCTGGCAGGGAAACTAGAAGGTGGATAGGGTGAACATCAGCTCCCTGCTTTGCCTCACTAAAACCTGGGGGTCGGGGATATGTACAATCTTTCCTTTGGTGTTAGTGTGGAGTGGGGAAGATACTGCCAAAATGTTTCCTGTTCTATTAAGGCCACTTTTACCCCAGTTTATTGACTAGGAAATCAGACTTTTCTTAGAACTCTTTGTCTCTGACAGTTACGGGTTGGAAGCTTGTGTAGAACACGGTCCTGAATATATGGAAGCGATAAGAAACCCAGGGACTCACTGATATATTGCTTCTCAGGTCACTCAGTTACTAAAAGTCTGCATTTCTCTTCCCTATTCAGAGTCTTCCTATTGCTGTTTGTTGTGTTACATCTAGGAGGCTTTTTTTTTTTAAATTATAAGAGGGAATGCCTTAAAAGAATGGAGCTACTTCATCTTCAATGGAGTGAGAAGTCTATGCTTCAAACATTTAGAGATATTTATTTGCCCTCTTATTTATTTTGGGCCAGAATGTTCTCCTAATACAAGTTTTCCTGATGTATCCAATGTAGAAGCCTCTGTACTTATTCTGAAGGGTAAGAGTTGGCTAACAAAAAGTATGGCTGAGAGGAGTAAAGTCTTCTAGGGCTGAAGTACAGTTGACACTTGAATGATACTGGATTAGGGGCATCCCCTCCCCTCTCCCGCACAATCGAAAATCTGTGTATAATCACTGATCCCCAAAACTTAACTACTACTAGCCTGCTGTTCATCAGAAGCCTCACCAATAACATAAACAGTCATTTAACATATACTCTGAATGTTATATGTATTATATACTGTATTCTTATAATAAAGTGAGCTAGAAAAAGAAAATGTTATCGAGAAAATCATTAGGAAGAGAAAATATATTTACTGTCTTTATTGAAATAAATCTGCCAATAAGTGGATCCTCACAGTTCAAAATTTTATTGTTCAAGGGTCAGCTGTATTCTCAGAGACCCTCAACCTCTCCCTTGACAGAGTATATGCCTTAAAAGGCAAAGTATGAAGAAGATATTTGTGATCTTGAGCATTTACATAACCTTTACATGCCTGTAACATCTTCTGTAACATGCAAAGTGAAAAAAGAAACTTCATAGGGTTATTAGGATTAATGGAATTAATACTTATAAATCTCTGAAAACAGTACCTAAAATGTAGTAAACAATCTCATATTGTTAGCTTTCTACTGCTAATCTCTTAGTACTGCTACTACTACCCTTACTAACTTTCATTTATAGCTATAACTCTCAAACCATGCAAGTATATACGAAAGACATCATTCAGCAGAGAAATTGAAAAAAACATTTAATAACTCAGCTCAGAATCTAGTTGCCAATCTGATTTCATCATTGAAAGCACAAGGGCATAATTGTGGTGAGCATGTGTTTGTGTAATGGCCTGCCACTATCTGACACAAACATTCTATCTGTCACATATTTGAGACACATCGATAGCTTCATTTAACTTTTCCACATAATTACATGCTATTCCCTTTAAATCTTATGACCAGCCTATGAGATAGGAATTATTAACCTCATTTTAAAGTTCATGAAATTGGGTCTCAAAGAGGTTAAACAATGTTCCTGACCTCATACACTTCAGCTGAACCCAGGTCTCCTGGTTGCAAAGGTCACACCAAGATTTTCAAACTATTTAAATGAGGGACAATATTCCCCCAAGCATACATGAATAAATAATTTTTAGAAAGATAATAAAATTGAACTACTAAAAAAACAACAAAAATATAAACCCATTTTTTATTATTAGAATCAACACATTTAAAATTACTCTCACTGCAATAAAAGTATATAAATATATAAATGGTTCTCTTCAACTTCTGTCCTTATAGTGTCATGCAATAATAAATGATTTGCGTACAACCACCAGTCCATGGTCTACATTTTGGCATATAGTAGACCGTGCTTTGTTTCTGCTTACCTACTCAGATTACTCCATGGCTCTCTCCCGACCACCTGAAGTCCTCAGCTGAAGGAATTGTTTTTTCTAGAGATAGAATTAGAGCACTGGCTGCAATGAGTCATGTTCCAACAGGCTTTTTTCCAGGTCTCTGGACAAAGCTTCCATCACAATCCTTGAAAATATACCTGTCGTTATCACCTAACTTTCTATTTATGCTACCTTCTCTGACCAGCTCCTTAGATGCAGAGTCAATTATTCTTTCTCCTATATTTCTGAAGCAGCTTTGATATGCTTTCATTGTGCTACTGATGAAACTGTGTGATAAATTCCACCTGGGCTGAAGTTTGCTTTGATGTGTGTTTTGGGGAGCAGGGACTCAATTTAGTTTGGTTGATGGGTTGAAAAATTCAGTGGTTAAATGAACTATGGGTTTACCCTCAACTTCTTATGGCTTATGAAGGCTTCTTGATTGTAAGTATTTTCGAATAGGACTGTGAAGTGAGGAGGCTTATGTATCATAGGCAAATATTTTGATGTTTTTATGTTGAAAGACATATTCTATTCTTAGGTCAGACAAT
>NW_006437788.1:18023-23750 GCF_000325575.1 Pteropus alecto
GGTAGAGTAAGATTGGTTGTAGTTTCTTTCTTTTCATTACTTTGAATATTTCGTGTCAATTCCTTCTGGCCTGCAAACTTTCTGTTGAAAATACAGCTGACAGTCTTATGGGCACTTTCATGTACGTAATTAACAGCTTTTCTCTTGCTGCTTTTAAGATTCTCTCTTTGTCTTTAATCTTTGGCATTTTAATTATGATATGTCTTGGTGTGGGCCTCTTTGGGTTCTCTTGTTTGGGAGTTACTATGCACTTCTTGGGCTTGTATATCTATTTCCCACACCAGGTTAGGGACGTTGTCAGTTATTATTTTTTAAATAGGTTTTCAATTCCTTTCTCTCTTCTCTTTCTGGTATCCCTATGATACGAATTTGGTATGCTTGACATTGTCTCAGAGGCCCCCTAAACTTTCCTCATTTTTTGGATTCTTTTTTCTTATTGTTGTTCTGATTGGGTGTTTTCTATTACCTTCTCTTCTAAATCGCTGATGCAATCCTCTGCTTCATCTAATCCACTGTTGATTCCCTCTAATGCATTCTTCATTTCAGTTATTGTATTCTTAATTTCTGACTGGTTCTTTTTTATATTTCCTATCTCCATTTTTACATTTTCTATTTTTTTGTTAAGGTTCTCATCGAGTTAATCTATTTTTCCCCTAAGTTCATTGAGCATACTTATAACCAGTATTTTGAACTCTGCATCTGATAGATTGTTTGTCCCCATTTTGTTCAGTTCTTTTGCTGGAGCTTTGTTCTGTACTTTCATCTGGGACATGTGTCTTTGTCTCCCAATTAAGGCTGCCTCCCTGTGTTTGTTTCTATGCATTAGGTAGGGCTTCGATGTCTCCCTGACTTAGTAGAGTGGTGTTATATAGTAGGCGTCCTCTGGGGCCCAGAGGTGCTAGAGGTGCTGTCTCCTCTGGTCACCTGAGCCGGGTGCTCCAAGTGTGTCTCTTGTGTGGGTTGTGTGTGCCATTCTGTTATAATTGAGCCTTGTCTACTGTTTGTATGTAAAAGGGAGGGAATGACCTTCAGCCAGATTGGTTGTGAGGACTGGTTAGTGAGGGACTGATCCTATGGTCTAATGCACCCTTTCAATTTAACTCAAAGGTTATGTGAATTGGAAAGAATCATGACATCATCCTACTGACCCTAATAAAGTAGTAAACTAATTGTTCTGAATGTTAAACACGCTCTGGGAAACCAAGATGTCTCTCCTTTACTTTCAATAAATAAGGCAGAAAGAATTCCAGAGGACACCATGGCTTATTGATGTCCCTTTGGGGAAGGCAGGTTGGCCTTAATGAGTCACCAGACTCCACAAGGCATTACTGTATAAAAGAAACTAAAAATCTTTTTCTCAAAGAGGCAATCAGAAATAGCCCTAAAGGATTTATTATGTTCTGTTAGAGACTTTCTTTCCCCGCCACCACACAAACATAGAAACCCACCTTTATTCTCACAGCATGTATGTAACTATGTTCTTTGACCGAGGAGAGCATTCAGTGATCTACATTCTCGAGTGATCGGTCCACAACTACTTCTAACAAAAGTGGAAAACAAATGCTTTATAAAATTCTCTTTGGAATCTACAGCCTAAACAGTTCTGGATCTGAAGGTAAGCGTAATACCCATGGGTTTGGTTGAAATAATTAAAACTTTTATTTAATAAAAAATGAAAAATAAAAGAAACTATCTCATCAACTTAACTCTTGACCTCTGTGGACACTGTGGCCTCAGCAAGGGATGCACTGCAGAATGCTTTTCTGGTCACCCAAACCAGGCCACCCAGGAGTCCTCAGGGCAGTATGAATGGTCTGCAGCAGCCAAGGCCACTGCCAAAACTGTGAAAGGAAATCGGGAAGAAACCACCAGGTATTCAGGTTAGATGAGGCTCACAGTCCTATGACCATCAAAAGTAGCCCATGTGATCAGGGAAAAGATAGTTGAGAGTCAGAGTCCCTGACCAAGGTGGGCAAGCATGAATGGGATGCAAATTGAAGAGCTCTAGAAAGAGCCCTGAGCAGCCAGTGAAAAGGAAGGGACAACAAGAATCAGTTCTTGTATTATGTATTGGAATGGCACAGTCTTCAAATATGAAGGCAACAGATACTGTACTTCCTGTCTTATTTTGGATCTGTGCTGAAAAATCCTGCCATGTGTTGAAAGAAAAACTATATATACTTCTCATCAAAAAATTAAATAACTGTAAACCTACCAACACTTCATTTTTACCTAATGAAAATAGTTACTTAGCTCTGATATGTAACCAAACACCTTTGCGTACTTTATAGATATCATTTCTTTTAATCTCACAACACAGGTGCATGACAGAAACAGTTATCCCCATTTTTCAAATGAAAAAACTGAGAGCCAGAGAGATTAAGTGTCAAGTGCAAGTTAAAACAGCGGGCCAGTGGGAGGAACCCGAGTTTTCTCTCTCTATCTTCATGACTGCAGTCAGCAGAGACTGAAGCTCACACAGCACGCACGATGATGCAGGGGTGGTCCCACTCAACTCTGCTTGAGACAGAAGAGAAAGAGCACAAATGCCGCTCAGTACTTGGCACTGTTCCTCAGACCAGTGTAAGTTAGAAGGGTGACAAGGAGCATTGTGAGGGATCTGAAAGTGTGCCATAGGTGGGATGGCCAAAAGAACTATGGATGCTCAATTTTAAAAAAGAAAGGCAGTGGGTGTGTGCTAGATTTACTCTAATATTTCAAAGTGTTTCCATGGAAAATAGACGATTTGTACCATTAAACTTCTGGGGGATTACTGATAAGATTGAAAAACAGATTTTTAATGATAGAGCTAACAGCAATGGCAGTAAGCTGCCTGTCACTGAGTAATTTCAATGCACATAATGAAGAACAGTCAAAGAAGAGATAGAACACATTTCTTAATGAGCTGCAGGTTCTCAACTGTTGGTTCATTATATCTCATAATGCATTTGGTCAAAAAACTAAGTCCCACCACTAGAAATATTAAATGCTTTTGTATTCAAAAATAAGACATTTTAAAGATATTTGGTACTATTATTTATCATTCATGGTGTTTAGTACTTTAAGAACTTAAATAATACTGCATGCATAAAATTGTGTTTCTATGATAATTAGAACCAATAACACTAAGTAGAAAATCTGTTTCATGTTAACATGACTCCTAAAAACACAAACTTTGCAAGGAAGCATAGATATGGAGATACATTTAGAAAAGTAATCAGAACTTATGAAACATTAAGGATTTTGACATATTTCCATTCAGCATTTCAGTTCTGAAGAGTATACAAGAAACTGGGAAATATTTTATTAAAAAATATTAAGTAAAAAGGCAAATTACAAAAAAAGAATATGTAATATGAACAAAATATATAAATACTACTTATTTATGTGTCAATATTAAATTAATCACAATGAACTGTGGCATTGTTAAAGATTTGTAGGTGAGTCTTTCTTTAGTTGTTAGCTATGTGTAAACAAAATAAAAGAAAATGCATGTGAAAGGGATTTATAAATTTGTAATATTTACCTGCAGGAATTTTTATGTAGTTGAAGTTAATGGTAAGAAAAAATGTGCACAAGTGAAATTTTAAGATTGCTAAGTCCAATGACAAATTTTTATTTAAAAATATTGGACAAAATTATTTGAAAATTCTTTTCATACTTTGATTTTCTCATTATAAATATAATTTTCTTTTCTAATGTTCATTGAATTTTGTTTGCTGTATGATTTTCTTTTCTAATGTTCACTGAATTTTGTATTGTCTGCAATAATTTCTCTGTGTCTTCTCTTATTAATCATCATCAATTCTAATTTCTCAAGACTACTTCGAGACACAGGCACTTTGCCTTTGACACAATACAATGGCAAAACGTGGAGTAGGTACTAAGCTCTTTAATAAAAATGCAGCCAAGAACCGAAGATAACAGTGAGCAACATGGAGCACTTTGGTTTAGTATTTTTGCTACTGCAAATCAAGGTTGTCATTATGCCAAAAAAAAAAAAAACCAACTTACTTTAAAATACATAATATACTTTTTTTTGAATTATTGCCCTAAGAAAAATGACACTACTTTTAAATTTTATCATATTTTATTATGTTATCCTCCTGATCCTGATCCAATTTGTGGAACTGCTAGTTCTGAGAATAAGATGTTATGAACAATTAAATGTCTAAAATTAATAGATGACTAATTAAGGTCTAGTTGCTCAATGTATTACCAGGATGATCTTAAAAAATTATATTTGCAAGGAATTATAATGCAATAAAATTCTAATATTGAAATGTAAAGTAAAAATAGCAGTATTAAAATTTATCTGCATTATGAAATAGCTATGTTAAAATATAATATAAAATGTATATTTTTTAAAAAAGATAAACATTCCCTAAAATAAGTATACCAATTTATAAAGGTTGACTTGTGTGACAATAGAAAGATTAAAAAGGAAGGTTTCTTTGAATTTTCAAGTGTTTTTCACCAGCAAGTTCATATAATTTTTATTTAAGAAAATAAGCAATTATTTATACTACAATTACAGACGTTAATGCACTAATAATATTTCCAATGTTTTCTCTACAAGGCCTGGTTTCTCTGGACAAGGAAACTAAAAGTTATATTCATCCCTGGTTCCCCACAGATTATTCATTACGCTAATTATACATTCATTCATTCAACAAGTTTCTCTTCAGCACATTTTATTTCAAAGTACTAGTTATTTGTGATACAGGCTAAAACACAGTTATTGAAGAGAATATACATTAATTGGGGAGAGTGAAATGTAAACAAGCAAACTACTGCAAAAACATAACCCAGTATAAACAATGGTAATCCAGACACCTTAAAAGTATGGCATCTGCACAAAGGAAAGTTATGTGATTAACCCGAAAAGCCAGAAAGCTTTGGAGAGAAATGAAACTTGAAAAAAGAAATAGAAGTCACATAGGGTAATAATGGTAGGAATTGGAAACCAGCTAAGCAGGGGGAAAAAGAGCAAATCTGGAGATTAGAGGGCATTGAGGGGACACTCGATAGTTTAGGACAGTTGGAACAGTCCAAAAGCGTTGGATGGAAATATCCTGAGAGACAAGCAAAGAGTCACCGCAGGGGATACATCTGAAAGTATACGGTGTGCTGTGATAAGGAAGTTAGGTTTCATCATGAAGGTTTAAGGAAGCAATGAAGGACTTAGAAGATTCCTTTGCTATCACTGCTTTTTACTTTGGATCACTTTGGCAGATGTATTGTGAGTTATAAGAGATAAGAATGAAGGCAACAAGGAAAACAGAAAAATAAAATGAGGAAAACTGACCAGAGCCTCAATTAAAGTAGGTATATCAGGAATGGAAGCGAGATGAAGAAATATAATTGAGAACTAAATTGCAGACAGAATCAATAGGATTATACTAGATGTGGCACAATGAGAGGTAAAGGCTAGGATGGCTCCCACATTTCAGACATGAGAGATTGGGTAGATGGTGGCGTCATTCCACAGATACAGAATGTAGAAAGAGTGGTCCTAGAAAAGGATGAGTTTGATATGGAGGAAGCTTAGTCTGAGGTATCTGTGGGGTTTCCAACTAGCGACTCCAAAATTAACTGAAACTATATATCTGGACCATAGGAGAGAGATCGAAGTAAGAGCCAAGGTTGGAAAGGTATTCTAAAATTAAAATTAGATATATGAAAGGTATAGAGAGTAAGGCTGTATTATTCTCCTTCTATAGAGAG
>NW_006437788.1:27185-29149 GCF_000325575.1 Pteropus alecto
CTTGCTCGTTTTGGTGACCAGCCCCATCCTGAAGCTATCAAAGAACCCAGCAGTTGTTTCATTAAAACAAAAGATGCTCTTGTCACTCAGGAAATTCCAGGGTATTTAGGAGCTCTGTGCCAGAAACGGGGCGGGCGGGCGGGCGAGAACAAACATTAGAACAAAGATGCTCCTTGTGCCCCTATTACTCAGGAAATTACAAGAGTTTTTAGGATGGCTGAATGAAACTTTTGCTTTGGCATGAACCAGTAACTGCTGGCTTTGAATCCTGGCCACTATCTGTTGAATGCTGCATGCTAATACAAGTGATTAAATGTTTGTGTCAGATGTTGCTATAACTGTGACAGGCCATTACACAAACTCATGCTCCCCACAATAATGCCCCTGTGTTTACACTAATGAACTCATACTGGTGATCAGAATCTGAGCCTATTTATTAAATGTTTTGGAAATGTCCTCTGATGAATGTCTTTCTTATATGTCTGCATGGCTAGAAAGTTACAAGATCAAGAAGTCAAATGTTACTCCTAGCAGTGGTATCAGTAGTAACGCTACTGCAGTATGAGCTAAGAATATGAGATTGTTTACAACTTTTCTCAGAGATTTGTAAGTATTAATCCCATTATCCTAATAACCTTATGAAGCTCCTCCCCACAATTTGAATGTTAAAGAAGATGTAACTGACATATGTAAAAGTTAAGCAAAATCTAAAAGTTACAAATATCTTCTTAATAATTTAACTCTCTTTAAGGCATATACTCTGTTGAGGGAAATACAGAGGGGCTCTTTGAGAATACAGGTGACCCTTGAACAACACAGGTTTGAACTGTGAGAGTCCACTTATAGCCGGATTTTTTTTTTTCAATAAATACAGCTAATGTGTTTGCTCTTACTTACGATTTTCCTAACAACATTTTCTTTTCTCTAGCTTATTTTATTGTAAGCATTTTGTAGATAATACACATACAAAATATGTGTTAACTGACAGTTTATATTACTGGTAATATTTGGGGTCAACAGTAGACTACTAATATTTAAGTTTTGGGGAAGCCAAGGTTAGACATGGATTTTCTATTGTATGGGGGTTCTGGGCCCCTATACCCAAATTGTTTAAAGGTCAACGATACTTCACTCATGGAAGACTTTACTCATCTTGGACATATTTCTTTCTCTCCAATCCTTTCTATTAAGCATAAGTACGGAGGCCTCTATATTAGGGATCTCAGGCTAACTTGTAATTGAACAACTTTCTGCCACAAAATAAGAAGATAAATGAATATCTTTAATTTTTTTAAAGACAGACCGGGTTGCATTGAACATTATGTAGCACCGTTCTAGGGCCTTCCATTTTATTTAAAAAATAAAAAACCCTAGATGTAAACACAACAAACAAACATAAGAAGATTCTGAAGGAGGAAGATGAAGGCAGACGTGTAGAGACTTAGGGACC
This sequence comes from Pteropus alecto, assembly GCF_000325575.1. Taxonomy (NCBI): domain Eukaryota; kingdom Metazoa; phylum Chordata; class Mammalia; order Chiroptera; family Pteropodidae; genus Pteropus; species Pteropus alecto. The sequence goes on from NW_006437788.1 coordinate 28,636, forward strand.
TGAGAAACAAATGGTGGTGATCGCTGGGTTCCTTATCACTTCCACAAATCCAGGACCAGGTTCTACATAAGCCTCCAACCCAGAACCACCAGAGAGGTAGACACAAAGAGCTCTCAGAAAAACTCGATTTCCTAGCCAAAGAACTGGAGAAAAGTGGCCTTAACAGAACAGAAAACGTTTCAGCAATACCTTCCCTACTCCAAACTAACACCAATGGAAAGACTGCACCTTACTACCTCTAGTTTTTAGTGAGCCCAAGCAGGGAGCTGATCTTCACTCCACCTACCCTCCAGTTACCTTGCTAGGGTAGTGTCAGTGGAGTATAGTGAAGAATTGAGCTCCACTGTCATCAGGTAGCAATGAAACAATGAAGTAGGGCGAATAGTGTTCTGCTCACACCGACGCCAGTCCTACTCCTGAGTGAGCCACTGGCGAGCTGAGCTTCCATCTCAGCCCTGCAGCAATGAAACGGTGTGAACCAGCTCTCCACTTTCCCTTTCACTAATGGAAGTGG
>NW_006437788.1:30885-45259 GCF_000325575.1 Pteropus alecto
ATGCTCAGCTTTTAGGACTCATGTGATTAGATTGAGCCCACCTGGATAATAGGTGTATCAGTCAGGATTCTCCAGGGAGGCAGAACTAGTGGGAGACATACATGTATACATGTATTTCCATATATATTATTAAGATATAGAATGAAGATGTCTATCTAGTTAAGATATATCTAGTATATATAAAAATATGAACTTTTACTGATTGCCAAGTGATACATGTACATATCTATTTTATCTTTCTATATATATATGTATACACATATACATATATGTATTCTAAAACAATAGTGATAGAAGATAATGTCAATACGGAATACTTTTCATTCTTCCCAGTGATGCTGAAAGGCACTAGAGACCAATATGCCTATAACATTTTTCCAGCCCTGCTGTTTTTTTTTTCCCAAGCTATACCCTCTTTATTCACCTGGCTTTTGCCTTGAGTTTACTATCCTATTTTCTGTTTTCAATTCTGCAAAGTCTTCCTCTTACTGTTTTCTGGATTTCATCTCTACCAGGAGTAGGAATTGACAAGATTCTTAATTGCTAGCTTATCTGTGCCCATTGTTTCCTTAATACTTACTAACAAGCTACAAACACCCACAGGTACTTGATTATTAGAACATATATAATAACGTTCATTGCAAAGAGTAAAAAAACTCTAAAATTTAAACATTCCACAGAAGGAAAATCACCTCCCAGTTACTTAAACTAATAAGGTAGCTAGGCTGAAGGGAGAACTTACAGTATCACAACGCAGGTATGGCTTTCTGTAGTTCTTCCTCTGATTTCATGGATCTCATAACTCAGGGATAAGTTTTAAGGCAATTGTTCCCTTTGACTGACAGTAATGAGCCCCTTCCAATATTAGACTCATATAACATAAAAGGCTGTATCGTCTCTGTTCCTTTAGGATGGAGATCAGTAAAATGAAGATTGTAATGGGAGTTCTGGTGCCACTGGAGACCATGATTTTTAGACTACCACTTTAGGTACTAGGAATCTTATGCTTTGTGGGTCTATCACCCAATGTGATGTCCACAAATTTTTTTTCTTAAATCTTGACAAACCACAGAGACTTTTCAGTGATTTTGTACTTATTCTTATGAATAACATAAGAACTCAAGTTGTTAAAAATATATATTGGGATGTATATGATTCCCCCAGGGATATTTTACTTCCTGTACAATATAATTTATTTGATAATTCTGAATATTTGCCAAATTCTTCAGGTCTCCTCTGCCTTATTTATCTTGCAAGGGAATGGGACAGATTGAGAAGCTATTGCCTGGGGAAACATTCAGAAGAAGATGAGTAGGAAGAAAATGATCACCTAGTATGAACACTGTGATTTCTTTCTCATGAGGCTACTCTGCTGGGGAGGAACTTGCTGAAAAAGAAAATCCCCAGTTACTGCACTGCCATTCATGGTATCTGTAATTGCCAGTCTAATTAGCTCGGCTTTCAAATCTTCCACGATCACTACTATCTTCCACCTAATGTACTACCAATCTTATCTGCTTTCAGAACCTCAATACTTTAGGCAAACTCACTATTTCCTGATTGAATTCTGCACTTTCCTTGCTCTGTACTCTCTTCTGTCTGAAAGTCTCTTCCCCTGACTTTACTCCCCAAACTCTTGCCCATTCTTTAAGGTCCAGCACAAATTCTACCTTGTCCGTGAAGCCACTTGCTTCAATAATGTATAGAAGCTGAGAGAGAAATTATAATCATTAGGAATGAATTCTATAAGTAAAGCCACTTTGGATGGCTTCCACTCAACCCTGGAACCTCAAAACTAACAGATGTAGCATAGTAATCTAGGAAGCTATACATAGCAATAAACTGGTACATTTGAAGCTAGGTAGACAATTTAGTGCCTTTCATAGATCTCCCTTACCGGGCCAGTGGCATTCCACCGAACCTCTTTGAGAGAACTCTGCTAATGTATTATTTTGATAATTGCTCTTGGTTGTAAGGAACATAATTGACTGGAAATATCTGGGAGTGCACGCCCTCTTTCCCATGGTAGCCCATAAGCCAGCAACTTAATGATGCAGTAATTTATAAAAAAACAAAAAACAAAAAACATCCTGTTGTTACAAGGCAAAACAACTATGTAGTGCCATTCATTCTCCAGTGCTCCATGTGAGATGAGACTGAAGCTACACTTCAGCAGAGCCCATATTTTTATCTGGCTTCTCCCTATGTCTTATTTTGCTTCTCTCTCATCCTTATAGTTTTCCCCTGAGATCACTGGTCTCAGAGTCTCAATGCATACACAGAAATGAGGATGATATACTTTATTATACACATTCAAAACTTAAAGAACACTGAAGTATAAGCATCAGGTTCTGAATGCTTTGTGTCTCCCTAAATCATCACTCCATCTTTGTTATTACCTTCATCCTCTACTCTTTCAAGCACAATGTAAATCAGCTATAGCAAGGATAACAGAAATAACTGTCATTTCCTGCTAGAAAATGGAGCTACAGATACTGCAGCCTCCCCTCAATTATGAAGAAATTTGTACATGTTAGATTTTCTTCATAACACTTTTAAACATCTTGCTAGATACAGTGACATGAGCATTTAATCAATTCATTCATTCAAAAAATTATATTGATGGCTCTTATATTCCAGGTACTGTTCAAGGCTATGGGAAATAAAATTAGCAAGCAGCCAAAGATGTCTGACCACATGGAATTAATTTTCTAGCATCTTCAAAGCAAGAAGAAACTATGATCTAGCATTACTTAATAGGTCAAAAAATTAAAAGAGGAAAGAATATTTCAATAACCCTGTCAAGCAAGGTAGTCACCAACTAACCTCAAATCATTTAAACTCCATCTACTGGCTTCTAGTTAGAGAGAGGAAGATCAATAGTGGAGATGCCGAAAAGAGAAAGCAGAGACAAAACAAGTAAATAGGCTGGAGTAGGAATTACTTTTAAGGCCTATTGTCTTTAATGCAATAATAATTCAATATGATTGATGAAGTTTTTTTCTGGAAGAGAAGAAAACCTCTCATCTGATAGTGACGATCCTTGTTATTCATTTTAATATCTTAACAACCACAACAGAACATTTCTATCACCTTCCAACAACTTCTCATGTGCCTTTGCCGTTTATGCTTCCTTCTGCTCTGGCCCCAGATAACTGCTAATTTGCTTTTTGACAATATAATTTGCTTTTTCTAGAGTTTTATAAAGTAAAATCACATAGCATATGCTCTATTGTATCTGACATCTTTCTATTAACATAAATTTTTTATTCATGTTGTATCAGTAATTGGTCTCTTCTTTCTGCTATTATTCCAGTATATGGTATACCATGTTTTTACCCACTGCCTATTCGTGGGCTTTGAATTCCAGCTGTTCCCAAACCTTTGGTAACATTTGTTATTGTTATTTAAGTTTAGCTATTCAATGGTTGTGTATTGGCATTTTATTTTAATTTGTATTTCTCTGGTGTCTCACGGTGTTAAGCATCTTCTCATGTGTTTATACTAATTTGTATATCTCCCTTTCCAAGTACGTGTTCAAATCCTTCCCCCACTTAAATGGTTAGGCTTTTTGCCTTCTTTTTATGTAGTTCTAGGTGTTCTTTATATATCATATATTTATCCTACAGCTGTTCTCATAAATATGTATTGAAAACATTTTCTCCTTTTCAGTGTGCTAGAGTTTTTGTTTGATTGAAGAGCAAATGTTTTCAATTTCGATGAAGTCCAATGTCGTTTTTGTTATTTTTTGTGTCTGTGTCCTATCTAAAATATCTTTGCCCATTCTAAAGTTACAAAGATTTTATTACATTTAGCTGTAGAAATATTACAGTTTTGATTTTGCATGTATTTCTGTGATAGTTTTGGAGTTAATTTTTATGTATGGTACGAAATCAGGATTATTGTTTATTATCTTCTATAATATGAAGTTTTTCAAGTAATATATACTAAAACCTTTTTCCTCATTGATTGTCATTTAACATCAGTTCAAAATAAATTGGCTGATATATATATCCAATACACATGTGGATCTAGTTTTAGATTGTCTTTTCACTTCCTTTGACCTATATGTCTAGCATTACACCAATACTATGCTGTAATGATCACTTTGGTTTTATGGCAAATCTTGAAGTCATGTTGTGCTAATCTGCCAACTTTTTCTTGAAACTATTTTCACTATTCTGGCTACTTTGCATCTCCAGATAGAATCAGCTTCTCTATTTATATAAAATGTCCTTCCAGGATTTTTATCCATATTGAATTAAATCTAGATCAATATTTGGAGAACTAGCCCCGATATTGGGTCTTCCAATCCATGGACATGGTGTATCTTACTCCATTTATTTGTCTTTATTTCTCTCATCGGTGTTCTGTAATTTTTAGTAAAAAATTATTGCACACATGTTCATAAAGTTATCTCTAAATATATATGGCTTTGCTATATTATAAATGTATTTTTCTGTTTTAATCTTTTCAATGTTTGCTGCTATATTAAATACAAAAGTGTTTATTATCTTTTATTCCTGCAATATTATTAAATAAGTTATAGTATATGTTTTGTGGATTTCTTAGAATTTTCTGCGTGAACACTTATCTGCAGATGGAGATAGTTTTTTCTTTCCTGTTTCGTCTCCATACTTTTTTAAAATTTTGACTGTTTTATTTCAATACCTGGAACTTCCGGTATAATGCTCACTAGAAGTCTGAGGTTTGACTGCCATGCTCTTTCCCAAAATGCCCATGGATGACAAAGTATGTCGGATCACTAAGAATTATATGAGCTATAAGTGTTTCATGGATGTTCGTTATCCGTTGTTGGTGTTATTTTCCTCATTTCTCTTTTTCTGATTTCCTTTGGGTGATCTGAAATTTTTAAATTCCATTTTCATTTTTACAGTGACATTAATGACTTTTTGCATTACAGTTTTACTCATTGCTCTCAGGATATTATATGTTCCTAAATTTTCAGTTTACCTAAAGTTAGTAATGTAGTAATTTACATAAAATATAGAGATCCTGAGACCTTGTATGGTTATTTTCCATGAGACCTTGTATGGTTATATTCTATGTGCCTTTATGTTAATATTGTCATGTCTTATATCTCTCTATGAAAAGACTCCAGAAGACCATATTACAATTATTATTTGTTGAGTGTTATGTATTTTAAAGGAATTGATAAGAATATATGTGTACAGTAAACCAAGGATTTCCTATTTTAGATTTTCTTCATTCATTCCTGAAAATCAAAGATTTCCATTTTCCCCACTGATGTCTTGCTCCCTGGTTGTATGATCAAGGTTACTGTTACAGCAAGAGAGATTTGATTCCTCTTAGATATTTGAAAGGCTAGATAGTACCTTCTAGAATTGTCCGGCTGAAAAATGGGGTGGGGGATGGGGAATGCTTATGTACTGTCCTCCAGCCTCCATTAATTGAAGTTTCCCCCAGAAAACAATGAGATATCACTTCATACAAGTCAGAATGGCTATCATCAGAAAGTAAAAAAAATAACAAGTGTTGCCTTAACTGCTTCCACACTGGGATGTACTTGTCTGTGGACAAAACAGTCTACTTATGGTTTCCCAGAAGGCCTTCTGTTTCAGAGAAGGAGAGGACTACTACAGTAGAGATTTGATGGGTAGTACTGGATATGGAAGACTGACAATGTGAATCAGAATCAAATAGCACGAGTTGTTTAGATTACTCAATTTCAGTTCTCCCATATGAAAAATAATGATAATAGAACCGCCTACATCATAAAATTGTACTGAGGATTAAAAATATGCAAAATGTGAAGCACATTTCATGCCAAAAGTTAATTTTTAATGAATATTGGTTCTCATTATTTTCCTGGTAGTAAACCAAGTTCCTCAAAAGTGGAGTGCCAGGGGTTGAGAAAGGAAAATTTAAAATCAGCAACGACAACAAAAGACATACTGAATGAGAGAAGATATTGGCAAATGATATATCCAATAAGGGGTTAATATCTAAAGTATATAAAGAACACATAAAACCCAGTAACAAAAAAATAAATAAATAAACAATCGCAGTTAAAAATAAATAGAGGAACTAAACAGATTTCTACAAAGAAGACATATAGATGGCCAACAGAAATATGAAAAGATGCTCAAAATCATTAACCACAGGGAACACAGATGCAAATAAACCACAATGAGATATCACTTCATACAAGTCAGAATGAGGATCATCAGAAAGTAAAAAAATAACAAGTGTTGCCAAAAATGTGCAGAAAATGAAATATTTGTGCACCATTGGTGGGATTGTAAATTGGTGTACCCACTATGAAAATCAGTCCGGAGGTTCCTCAAAAAGTTGACAGTAGAACTACCATACGACTCCATGATTCTACTTCTGGGTATTTATCTGAAGAAAATGAAAGCACTAATTTGAACGGATAAATGCACCCTTATTTTCATTGAAGCATTTTATAATAGCCAAGATATGGAAGCAACCACAGTGTCAAGGATAGATAAATAGGTAAGGAAGATTTTATAATAAAATATTTTTCAGTGATAGGAAAGAATGAAATCGTTCCATTTACAAAAACATGAAACGGCCCACAGGGTACTATGCTACTTGAAGTAAGCGAGACAGAGAAAGACAAACACCATATGATTTCACTTATATGTGGAATCTTCAAAACAAAACAAATAAAAAAAACAAATAAAACATAAACAGACTCATAGGTACACAGAAGAGATTGGTGGTTGCTGGGGAGGGAGGTTAAAAAGGTAAAAACGAGTAAGAGGTACCAACTTCCAGTCATAAAAATAATCCACGAGGACATAATGTAAAGCACAGGGAATACAGTCAATAATATCATACTCTATACAGTGACAGATGACTAACTAGACTTATTGTGGCGATCACATCATAAGGTCAATAAATGTCGGATCACTATGTTATACACTTGAAACTAATGTGATATTGTATGCCAACAACAGATTAATAAAAAGCTTTTAAAAATTAAGGAAATAAAATTAGGATTCACAAGAGAATTAGGTAAGATTAAACCTAGGGTGGAAGACACCTGTATTCCACCACCATACACCTACACCTTAAGTGGTCACCCCAGGAGGCAACATCTGAGGTTACTGTCAGTGAGAGACTATTCCTCAACTGAAATTCATCCATATACTTTTTTCCTTTAAAGTTAGAGAAGACTTTCAAATCTTTCAGTTTTTCACATTTGATATTATAAATAAATGGAAATGTCTTAAAAATTTTATTTAAAATTCCATTTTACACCAAGTTCCACCTCATATGTCCCCAAAGTAATTAATGGCACTCTTACAAATATGGATAGAAAATATTTATCAATAAACACACACTGAATGGATAAAGCTAAGGTTATCTTTTTATACCTGAACTTTAGTATTGAATATTTCTTAATCTGAAATATCAAAGTAAACGTGGAACCAGTATTTGCCTATGAGACAATTTATTATATTATACTCTAATAATTATTAAATGAAGGTTATGCAACTATGTGTGAACACCTAGACAGAAGCAAAAGAATAAACTGACCACCTGGGAACTGACAGAAGACTAGAAGATTAGTTGTTTGTGTGTGTGTGGATTGAACTGCTTGCTCATTATCCACTATAGAACATAATGATGCTACATGATGTTGCTGAACTCTCATTCCAATCTCTAGAATCTTCGGAGATTTATCCCCAAAGGAAACAAACATTAAAGGTAACAATATAACTACAACGACTTCGATCTGTTACTAAAAGATGAATGACTTCTTATTCTAAGAGGTAAGATTTTCCCTTTTGTTAATGAATCTGATGTACTGACATTCATTTCCTGTTTGAAAACGCTTTACTCCCTAAAATTATATCTGTAATCACAAGTCATAGTTGTGAAACAGGGCAGATGTAAACAGGGCAGCTAGCAAGCAACTTTGGCTGAATAGCTGTTTCCACCATTAGTTCATGTGTAAACAGGCATAATCTAAGTTACCAGGATTCCTGTTTATTTACTCGTAAGATGGAAACTCATATGGTCTTTCAACACTACCCAAACTTGGCACTCTCCAATAATGCTAACTAATCACTGTCTCTGAGATACCCTGGGCCTTTATTGATATGTAAGAATTTGAAGATTTAAATGGAAGATTTAAAAATTTAAAGGTATTACAAATATCTGTGCAGAAAGACTGACTTTGTTTCTCTCTCCAAATGCTTTAGCATGAAGGCAATGACGCATAGACAAAGCTCAGGATACAAGTCAGAAAATACAGAGATGAGAATCAACTTGGACAAAAGCTAGGTGATCCATTTTCAATGATTAGTCTACACTTGATTCAGCCACATATTATGTTGAAAATAGGATTACTTCACTTTATAAAACTTTCATTAGAAAACATTGTTACAGTAGGAAGTAATTTGATGTAGTTTAATTATCTTCTGAATACCAATCATGCTTTTTGCAGTGATTACATTAATATTTGTAATCCTTTGATAAAACAGTAATATTTTGAATTACAAGTATTTTTAAAGTACCCAATAAATATACAACAGATGATCTCATTCATAACTTAATTTGAAATTCCTATCTGGATTAGTATTAGGAAAAAAAATCTCATTTAACTGACAGATATTGTGAAACAGAAAAATAATTATGTGCTTCTTGTTTATGTAATTTTGCAGTGATTACATTAATATTTGAAATTGTTTGATAGTATAGTAATATTCTGAATTTCAAATATTTTTAAAGTATCCAATATATGTACAATGAGTGATCTCATTCATAACCCTAAATTGAAATTCCTATATGGATTAGTATCAGGACAAATTTTATTTCCCTTTTGAAAACTGATCTTATTTAAATGACAGATATTATGAAATAGGAAAATAATTATGTGCTTCTTTTATACATAACTGCCAGAACTTCATTTGTTCCATAGTCACTAAAGGAGTGGGTAGTTTATACTCTGAATCCAACCACTTTCCATGTTAACCTTAAGTTACATAACCTCTTTCAGACTCAGTTTACTCATCCATAAAATAAGTACTATTTTATGAGCAATAGACTGTATATATACACATATACGTGTGTATGTGCGTATATATATAACTCCTAGCCCTGTGCTTACCATTTAGTAAGCATGTAGTAAATGTTAGCTATAACAAAGTCTTTAAAATCAATAATATAGTAATAGCATTGTATGGTATCAGATGGTTGCTGGACTTATTTATGATGGTGATCACTTCTTTGAGTATATGAATGCTGAATAACTATGGTGTACAACTGAAATTAAGGCAATACATATTATAGTATATGTATTACAATATATATTACTATTATATATTTACCAGCCTTTTTATTATTCTCACCTATAGTACATTATTTATTCTTTGAACTCAATGTCACTTTAAGTGCAGACGTGAAAAATATATATCTATATATGAAAAAGATAATATTTGATGATATTTTTCTGGAGTTTCTGCTAAAATAAGTTAAAAACGGACTTATTATTGCATGTAAATATGCATTGATGCTCGAATACCCTTACTTATACTTACTCCCCATATGTGTATTAATAAAAACAAAACCATTAAATGTATAACTTATACATGTAATATTTCATCACAGGTTCTTTTGGCAGCAGCTACGTTATCTCATGGATTCCCAAAGGGATGGGAACCACACGGCAGTAAAAGGTTTCATTTTATTGGGCTTAACTGCTGACCCAATCCTTCGTGTCATACTCTTTATGATCATCCTATGTATCTACCTGGTGACCGTATCTGGCAATCTTAGCACAATCATTCTTATCAGAATCTCTTCTCAGCTCCATCATCCTATGTATTTTTTCCTGAGCCACTTGGCATTTGCTGACATCTGCTTTTCAAGTTCTGTCACACCTAACATGCTTGTAAATTTCCTGGTGGAGAGAAATACAATCTCCTATCACGGATGTGGCATCCAGCTTGGTTCAGTTGCTCTCTTTGGGACACTTGAGTGCTTTCTTCTGGCTGCCATGGCATATGATCACTTTGTAGCAATCTACAATCCACTGTTTTATTCAACCAAGATGTCCACAGGGGTTTGCGTTCAGATCCTCATACTGGCTTATGTGAGTAGTTTTCTCAATGCTTCCTCATTTACTATTTCCTTCTATCTTTTACTCTTCTGTGGACCTAATCGAGTCAATCATTTCTTCTGTGATTTTGCCCCTTTAGTTGAACTCTCCTGTTCTGACAGCAGTATCCCCTCAGTCGTGCCCTCATTTACAGCTGGCTCCATCATTGTGTTTACAGTGTTTGTCATAGCCACCTCCTACATCTATATCCTCATCACGATACTGAAGATGCGCTCCAATAGAGGCCATCACAAGGCCTTCTCTACTTGCACTGCCCACCTCACAGCTGTCACTCTATATTTTGGGACCATCACATTCGTTTATGTGATGCCCAAGTCCACCTTCTCAACTGACCAGAACAAAGTGGTGTCTGTGTTCTACATGGTGGTGATTCCCATGCTGAACCCCATTATCTACAGCCTCAAGAACAATGAGATTAAGGGGGCTCTGAAAAGAGAGCTTGGCAGAAAAATATTATCCTAGAGAACTTGATATTTTGTAGGATTTTATATAATAACATTATAAATATAACAATAAAATAAAATTTAGTGCTTGTGGACTGAATATATTCATCCGTATGTCATTAACCTGCGTGGAGATTTTTAGTGAAGGGGGATAATTTTCTGATATAATGTAAATTCAAGGTACATAGTGAGTTACCTTTAATAACATTAAATTAAATAGCTTTTGAAACACATATTGATTCATATGAAAACAATTTCAAATCTGATGTAATCCTTTAAAAGTTTAATTCACATATTTTTTTCGAAAGTTGTTCTCTGCCATAAGTTAAGATTATAGGACATCCAAACCTTTAAGGCTGTATCCATTATCAACAGCATTTCATCCTGGAGTGGGTGTGATAATTATAGTTAAGACCAAATACATTCTAAGAGCAAATGACAAAGCGGAACCTATAGAAAATCGGTAGAAATGTTTTTTTCTTGCAGGAAAGTTATCTGTAGAGGATGGCAGGGCTTGTGAATCCCTAAAATGCTGAACTGTCTTCCTATTCACTGGCTCTAGTCATCTCATACCGGTTCCACAAAGGAAAACAGGATGAGATGTTCCTGACTGATCTTTGAATTCTGTCAAGTTGAAACAGGTGACTTCTCTTGGGAATAAGAGGGATTCCTGACCTCCCTGAGTGGAGCAAACCCTTGGAGTGACCTGTTCCTGGGCAGGCCTACATCCTGCTCAGGAAACTTGAGGGAACTGGATTGATTCTTCCCTGAATTTGTGACTGCTCCTTGGAGAGTCTTACTCAACCTCTATATGCTACAACAACCATATTTATTCACCTTTCCCATTCTCTCGTTGGTGTTTGAGATGCAAAATGTATCTTTTTGACAGATTCAATGGGCATTAATCATTTCATTCATTCCTTTGTTCTTTCCCAGAATAAAAATTAATATTAAATGATCCTTTTATTCTAGGGGTTGTCCTAGGATTTTGGAAATAGTAATAACAAGCATCCAAAGCTATGTACCCTCACAGAATTTGTCTTAGAGCAAAAGAGAGACAATACAACTATCAAGTTAGTGATTCCGACTATTCAAAGGGAAGGGTGTTATGGAGAAAGAAAAATCAGAGCACGGTAAGGAAAATGAACATACTAGAGCCAGGGAATGTTCACTGCAGATCTCGCTGGGAACGTAACAACTGAGACAGGATGCAGGAGATGAAGACACTTCCTGTTAACCATGTGGTTACCTGTGTACATTTATGCAAGTCTAATCTTCCACTCACATGCATAGAATTTACCTCTGAGGCAATGCTAGGCTTGACAGTTTTAATCAATGTCATGGTGAGGACAACTAAAACAACTGATAACATGTTAAATGTATCTTAAATATCACATGAGAGGATCATATGGAATGGCCTCACCAGAAACTGTGAGGACCTAGACATACAGATATAATACCCCAAAATGTTTTGTAGTGAAAGAATTTGACAAAGCAGATGCCCTGGGCCATGCATTCAGTGTTCTTTTGGGATGAGAAGGGCCTAAGTCAAAGCCTAGGTAGGACATGTCCAGATGAGACTTCTGATGGTTACACCTCACAGATACCCACAGAAGAAGAGGAAACTTGATGTGACCAAGTCTTGCACAGACTCATATCCCTGGAGATCTAGAAAGTCTTCTCGAGCCTTGAACTTGGACATAAGATGGTCCAGGACAGGTGGACCTCGGGGTGAACTGAATAAGCAAACAAACAACTCAAGTCTCAATTATGTCTACCGATAATTATTCAAATACAATGACTAGTGTCTAGTGGAAAATAATGACTAAACAGTATGAAAACAACCATATAGAACTTCGTAACTGAAAAATTCACCATGCCAGCAGTTATAGCAGGCGTTTCTCTTTGGCGAGCATAATCCTCATGGCTTTTCGCATTGGATCACAAGAGAAAGCAAAGGCAGAGGAGCCATCCTAGCTTAGAGTCTCATGATTACAATTGAGAACAACATCTCTTATAACACCATCAGGTATAAATCCAGGGTCCCGGCAAGCATTATTTCCAGGTATAAGAATCACTGCAATCAGGAAGCAGAAAGCATGAACAGCACATATTTCATATATTGTTCTTTCAGTCTAAATGTACTTTATAATTAAAGAATCGTTTTTGTTATAACCTATGTTGCATGTAACACAGCTGGCATTCCATTTTTGTCAGTATTTAGGTGAATTGGAATGTTCATAAAGTCAAATTTGTCCTTATAGAAGTCAAAGGATTTTGTTACTCCTTAAAAGGGATGGATGATACTTGCCTTCTGGGATCTTAAACGCTGTGCAGACTCTATGCAGATCCTATACTGTTTAGGATTCTGTACTCAATCACGAGCAGAACATAAGGACCCTCTGTGGTGGTATTTGGGAAATGGGCCATCTACCCTCTGTGCGCATACATGGTTCTCAGAGAAATTATGGAACACCTTTGCATTTTATAAAAGAGGTGCTACTACATAAAGTCCTGGACAATCTTCTAGTTTTTATTTGGCAAAGTTCTTAAGTCCTTTGCTAAAACAACATGGCTATTTACCAGTGAGCCTATGCCAAAATGTAAGTTTAACAAAAATATATTTTGCTGGTTGGTCTTGATAGAATTTATAACAGTTATCAGCCGTTCTACACAGTGTCCTGGCACATGTTAACCATCAGCATTAAGAAAGAAAATAATAGCTAAGGAAAATATAAAACTCAGCTCTTTGCTAAACCAAATAGAAATGGTAATTCTTTGACTTTCCATAATGGATTTTAACACACTTTCGCAAGTAATATAATGGGCAAAATCTGAACCACAAGATTGAACATAGATAGAACATATGTGAATACAGCAACAATTGCAGAAAAGATATCATTTTTCAATACATTATATTTTTTAAAATTGAGCAGATATTGAGGAATAACACAAGTCTCAACCTAGTTTAATGATTTTCAATTACATAAAATATCTTCTGATTAGTGTCTTATTTGAGTGGGTGGATGATGGGGGACACAGCTATCTTCGACCTGAAGACTCAAGCTAATTCTCTTGCTAATTCCTATTGTAGAACATCTTTTGTCACCCTGCTGATGCACCACTTAACAAATAGTCCACTAATAACAGTAATCAACTTTCATCCAGACTACTCTTAGCCAAGTACTGGGCTTAACCCTTGACTTACGTATTTCCATTTAACCCTCGCAATGATTTGGTGAGATAAGTATTCCTATTATGCAAATTTTACTAAATGAACTGAGGCTCAGTTCAAGATATTTGTCCAGTGTATTCAACTGGTATAGTTCAATCCAGCTTTAAACTTCGGGTCAGACCAAATGCTAGAATGGCCCTGAGCATCAGTACACAGGAACATAATCTTCTCTCATGTGCCCACCGGTGACCAGTTCCTGTTGATCTTACCTCCTAATGCCCATCACGTGTCCACTCCACTTTATTTTGACACTAAAATCATCGTCTAATTGATTTTTACACATGCACGTTTAGCCTTCCACAGAACAGCCTAAGTTCTTTATTAAAATAGTTTAATACTATTCATTTTTAGTGCTATTATAATTATATTCACTTGGTTAAAATTTCTCAGAAAAGAAAACTATGGTGCATTTCCCCTTTACAAATCCAAAGAATGAATCCCCGCAGGTAACCACTTCTTGACTCTGTAAACTATTTCATGATTGAGATTCCTCAGTATCTGTAAATAAAATGCTTTACTAAAGAAAACTTATAGTTTCTATCTATGTTACTGCTCGCTCTC
>NW_006437788.1:51109-61189 GCF_000325575.1 Pteropus alecto
GTGCTAAGCCCTTCTGATCTGTAGAGTTTCTGCTGAGAAATCAGCTAACAGTCTTATGAGAGCCCCTTGTATGTAACTAATTGCTTTTCTCTTGCCGCTTTTAAGATTCTTTGTATGTTAACCTTTGGCATTTTAATTATGATGTGTGTTGGTGTGGGCATCTTTGGGTTCATCTTTTTGGGACTCTGAATTTCCTGGGATCATAGGTCTATTTCCCTCACCAGATTAGGGAAGTTTTCCATCATTATTTCTTCAAATATATTTTAACTTCTTGTTCTCCCTCTTTTCTTTCAGGTAGCCCTATGACACGTTTGTTGTTTTACATTTAACTTTGTCCCATATGCTCCTAAATTATTATCACATATTCGGATTTCTTGCCATTCTGATCGGTTGCCTTCCACTGCTCCGTCCTCTATATCAGTGATTCAATCCTCTGCTTCATCCACTCTGTTGATTCCTTCTAATATATTTTTCATTTCAGATAATGTGTTCTTCATTTCTCCCTGGTTTCTTATTAAAATTTCTATTTTAATTTTTATTTTTTTTATTTCTTTGTTAAAGTTCTCACTGAGTTTACTATACTTCCCTTAAGTTCATTAAGCATCCTTATAACCAGTGTTTTGAACTCAGCATCTGGTAGATTGCCTGACTCCATTATTCTTGGAGCTCTATTCTGTTTCTCATATGGTTTCTGCTTCTTTGTCTTCCCATTTTGGCTGCCTTTCTGTGTCTGTTTCTATGTACTAAGCAAAACTCCTATATCTCCCAGGCTTATTAGTGTGGCTTTGTGTAGTAGGTGTCCAGAGCACACTCCTGAGAGGGGTTCAGCTGCAAGCCAAGATTAGCTCCAGCCTGTGCCCCTCTGGGGCCACCCGATAAGGTTCAGCAAGCAATCCACAGATTCTGTGCTTACAATTGCCCCAAGAGGCCATGCCAGAAACTGGAGCCAGCTGCCACCAATCTGGGGCTTGGCTGCTCAGCAAGAAGCCCAGTACATGCAGAGGACATAACTGGACGTGGCTTCCGTAGGGCCGTGAGTTGAAAGGGGCAGAGTTTCAGGGCATCCGCTGGGTGGAATGACCTCTGTTATCCAGTTGGATGATGTCTCAGCGATGGCAGCCCTGTGTCCCCACACTGAGAGGTGGGAGGGCTCAACAGAGGAACAATAAATACCACCAGCATTTCTGCCCGGGAGAGACCATCTCCTCTGGCCCTTGCTACAACTAAGTTCCTCCTGTAACTTCCTAGTGCCCCCTGGGCAGCCCACCTGGAGGTCAGAAAGAGTGAGTCTGTCATTGTGAAAGTCCGGTCACAGATATGTCTCCTTTAAAGGGAATGTCTGATGCTGCCACAGCCTGTGTCCCACTCAACCGCTCGGGACTGGGCAAACTCCTGTCTACGCCCCTTCCGAACTCCTACCATTGCAGGGTGACTTCTTATTTCTCTCCCTAGTTGTAGGGCTTCTGTTCATCCAGACCCCAGTCAACTCTGCTTGTTGTTTGCTCTGTGTTTTTGTCACAACTTTGGTGTGGTCACAAGAGGAGATGTACAAGGCCTCTATGTTCTACACCATTTTGCCCAGTATTATCAAAACCTATTTGAAGAAATAATGATTGGAGACTTCTCAAAACTGGCAAAGTAAACAGACATACAAGTCCATGAAGAGCAGAAAGTACCCTCAAAAAAGAAATCCAGAGAAGCTCATACCAAGATACAACATAATGAATGAAAATCCCAAAGGTTAAAGACAAAGAGAGAATCTTAAAAGCAGAAAGAGAAAAATAGTTAATGATGCTCAAGGGAGCTCTCATAAGACTGTGAGTTGATTTCTTAACAGAAACTCTGCAGGCCAGAAGGGACTGGCACAAAATATTTAAAGTGATGAAGAGCAGGGACTATAGCTGAGATTACTAGTGCCAGCAAAGCTATCATTTACAATTAAAGGAGAGTTATAGAGCTCTCAAGACAAGAAAAACCTAAGGGAGTTCATCAACACCAAATCGATATTATAAGAAATGTCAAATGTATTTAAGAAGAAGAAAAAATAAAGAAATATAGATGAATAATAAAGCGGCCATAACTACATGTCTATCAATACTTACTTTAAAAGTAAATGGATTAAATGCTTCCCTCAACAGACACAGCATGGCTGAATGGAAAAGAAAATAAGTTCCATACATATGCTACTGACAAGAGATTCACTTCGGGTTGAAAGATACACACAGACTTAAAGTAAATGGGTGGAAAAAGAATTTTCATGAAAATGGAAATGCAAAAAAGATAACGTAGCAGAGCTCGTACCAGACAGAGTTTAAATCAAAGGGCCCAGTAATCCCACTTCTGGGTATTTATCCAAAGACCCTTAAAACACTACTTCGAAAGGATGTGTGAATCCATATGTTCATTGCAGCATTATTTACAATGGCCAAGATATGGAGGTAACCAAGGTGTTCATCAATGGGTGAATGGATGAAGAAGAGGCGGTACATATATTCAATGGACTACCACGCAGACATAAACAAGAATGAAATCTTGCCATCTGCAAAAACATGGATGGACCTAGAGGGTATTATGTTGAGTGAAGAAAGCCAGACAGAAAAAGACAAATGCCATATGATTTCACTTGCATGTGGAATCTAAAGAACAAAATTAACAAATAAACCATAAAAAAAAAAAAACCTCACAGATACAGACAACAAACTGATGGTTGCCAGATGAAAGGAGGGTTAAGCATCTGGATTAAAAAAAAAAAAAACTGAAGGGATTAAGAAGTACAAACTACGAGGACAAAACAGTCACCACTATAGCAACAGTGGCTTGATTCCTTTGGGACATGTGAGGAGCCCAGAGACTGCCTTCCAGATTTTTCGCCTGAAGTTGGAAAAATATTTATGCACTAAATTTCAGCCTCCATTGACTCGGGGTTTCCCCAGGAGCTTTAACTACTCCCCACATCTGGTATGAGCTTGCATGTGAACTGATCAGGCTTCTAGTAACTTCTCAAAAAGTCTTAGGCTTCAGAACTGGACTAGGATATTAAGTGGAGACATTAATGGTTATGTCTGCAAGCAGGAAAGTGACATTGTGAGTTATAACCACTCACTATATATGGCCTTAAAATCATAATTGGGGCAAGAGTATGTGATGTAAATGTTAGAATTGTGCTGCAACCCCTGCCTACACCTTATCCTACAGTGAGGGGAAGAATAATGACACACCCACAATTCACTCTATAAATAAGTCAGCTCTAGAAATTGTTTCTACCATTCCCCTATACAAATGCCCTAACATTCTCTGAATTGCATACTTGTTTAAATGTTGTTGGACCAATTTTGGTTTCCCGTTTTTGGAGGGTAGGGTGGGTGAGATCACATTTAGCAAATTCTGACTTTTGTGTCCTTCATCAATGTGATCTTAGGTTAGTTTCCCTAGAAACAGATCCTGAGAAGATGGTGTTTTAAAGTGATTTATTTAGAAGGTGCTCCCAGGAGAACCTGGTAAGGAAGCAGGGAAGCAGGATAAGGAAAAAGAGAAAAGCAAATAAAAGTGCAATTAAAGAAAAAATCCAGGTTCTCCAACAAATATAATTTACATAGTCATAACAGTGAAAACCTTTAGTATTTTGTAGTCAGCATATAAAATTTATAAGTCTTTATTCTAATTACAGAACACTGTCTTAAGGTACAAGTGACTAAAATAAGGAAGCAATGTTTGGTAAGAGACTTGAAGAGAAGACTAGGTATACAGATATCCTGTTCCTTATGAAATACGGGGTTATAGGAGATTTTCTACAATTAAAGTAAAATAAATGTGAAATGTATTGAAGAAAAATTTTCACTCAAACGGCTAACCTTATAATCAGCTCTTTGTTCTGCTTCTGTAGATATGCTTGTTGCATAGGTCGTATGGCAGGGTGACCTGGAAATTAACTAAAGACTCATCCTCCTTTTTGCTTGTTCTGTCTAAACAAAAGTAACTTCCTGTAACCCATAGCATTTCCTGCGCTTTGCAACAAATGTCACTGGCTGTACCCCATAGCAACTCCTCTGTTTTGTAACTCTTTGTAACTGCCTGCAACCCATAGCATCTCCCGAGATTTGTAACCGGTCCGAGGATAAATTATCCAATTGGCCCATGCCAAATAAGCCCTATATAAGGAAAGGTGCAACTGAGATCCTGGCACACATCTTCAGAGTGCTAGCTCCTCTGCGACTCCTGGCATAATGAACTTGAGTTCTCCAACTCTTAGAGTGGTGCTTGGTTTCTGGCAGGTCTTATTTTTGCAACATTTCTGCAACAGTATATTACATAAAATTCCAAAGTCTAACAGATTAGAATATCAAAAAACAATTATATTGAAAGAATAGAAGGAGTGAAGTTATTTGTGTACCTGTGTATTTTTGTGTATATTGATGTGAATGGGGAGGTGTGCAGAATGTCAATAGGTGAATATATAAAAATTCGGAATCAATTAAAACTGGAATAAGGTTTATAAATACAAATTTTAAATTCCAAGTTGTTTAATTGAGCCCAGATTAAAATTAAAGTTATAACCAGAGGATTTACTGTAATAGCTGGAAACTTAAAAGATAAATTGATTTTTTAGGTAAGGTAGAATTTGAGATGACAACAAACTGAGCTCTTTTTTAATCTGTTATATGGATATGAATAAAATGTTAAATATATGATCATTAATTAAACTAAAAAGATGGGTTTATCAAGGAGTAAGATTTATTTTCATTCTCTACTTAGCTAAAATAAAGTAGAATAACTTTTTTATAATAACCTTGTATATAAGATTCCACTTTAACTCTACTTGTTTATTCCTGTATATCTTTCAAAGTTTGGTACCAAAACATTCTTTTTGCATGTTAGCTGTGAGAAATTACTTTTTATTTCATCTTTGCAATGGAATATTGAATTAAAATTTATTCTTTTTGACATTTAACCTATTATCTTGTTCTGGCCCTGTTATATAATTCTACAAATAATATGCATAATGATCCTCCTACAGTGTGAAATCCACTGATTTTCTCCTTGTATCAATTATGTTGAAATTAAATAAAAAGAGAAACTAGCAGGATCATAGATGGAAAATATAACTTTTCTTTACTAAAACAAATTATTTACAGATACTGAGGAATCTCATTCACGAAATAGTTTAGAGTCAAAAGCAGTTACCTGTGGGGAGGTGTATTTTGGATTTGCAAAGGAAAGGAACATGGAAAACTGTTATCTCTTCTCAGACATTTTAACCAATATATGTAACTGATAGCATTAAAAATGAGTAATATTAAGTTATTTTAATAAATAACTCACTTTGGCTGTTCTGGCAGAGGCCAAATGTGCATACGGGAAAATCAAGTAGACAACTGTTTCAGTGTCAAGTGGAAAGAAGTGGACACGTGATGGAAATCAGGAGATAAGAGCAACAGGAGCTGGTCATTGGTGGGCACATGGGAGTAAGTTAGGATCCTGAGTACCGACCTGGTGCTCAGGACCACAATGTAGGTCTAGCCAATTTTAGGGAATTAAGCAGAGTGTAGAGGGTGGGGAGAAAGGAGAGTAAATCAGGGACTAGTCGGGAACCAGCGGTGATCGCTTAGGCACTCAGAGTCTTAAAGTTGACTAAAAGACAGCAGTAGTTAGTGTACACATTCTAGCACTCACTCTGAACTGAATTTTAAACCAGGATTGAATTATACCAGTTGATTACATTGGACAAGTATCTTTAAGTAAGCCTCGGTCCACTTTCTGTAAAATTAGGATAATTGCAGTACTTCGCTCACCAAAGTATTGCAGTGATTAAATGAGAAAATATATGTAAATGTGTTAAGCACAGTACTTGGCAAAGAGGAAAGTCTGAAGGCAAGTTGGTTACTATTTTTAGTGGAATATCTATCAATGGGCCCATCAGCAAGGTGAGACAGGATTTTCTAAAATTAGGATTAGAGAGAGGATTAGCTTGAGCCTTCACGTTGAAAATAGGTGTTTCCACCATCTTCCATCTAGTAAAATAAGCCACTAATTAGTAGTCATCCCTTTGAGGCCTGTAGACTAAGTCTGATCTTGAAGTCATTCAGACCTCTTGTACTTCACGATTCTCTATTTACAAATTAAATGATATTTGTTTTATACTTTCTGCTAGAAAAAAAAGAAAATACACATGTCTTAAATAACTGTGTTATTTAAAATTCAACTTTATGGTATAATTTGAAGTGAGGCAGAGTGATACCTCTGGCCTTGAGTTTCTCTTCCAGAAGTGCTTTGGCTATCTGGGGTCTTTTGTGCTTCCACACAAATCTGATGATTTTTTGTTCTATTTCTTTAAAAAATGCCATTTGAATATTTTGGGGGATTATATTAGATCTGTATATTCTTAAAGTAATAAGGTCATTTTAACTGTGTTGATTCTTCCAATCCAAGATCACAGAATATCTTTCCACTTCTTTGTATCTTCTTTAATTTCTTTTTACAGTATCTTATAGTTTTCAGTGTATAGGTCCTTCACATATTCCATTAAGTTTATTCCTAGGTATTATATTACTTTTGTAGCGATTGTAAAAGGAACTTTCTACATTTCTTTTCTGAAAATTCATTATTAGAGTATAGGAACACTATGGATTTTTGAACATTGATTTTGGATCCTGAAACTTTACTGTATTTGTTTGTTTCTAATGGTGTTTTAGTGGAGTCCTTAGGGTTTTCTATATAGAGAATCATGTCATTTGCAAAGAGTAACCATTTGATTCACACCTGTTAGAATGATTATCATCTACCGGACAAGTAATAAGTGTTGGAGAGATTGTCGGGGAAAGGGAACTCTCATATACTGCTGGTGGGAATGCAAGTTGGTACAGTCACCATGGAAAACAGTATGGAGTTTCCTCAAAACACTAAGAATTGATCTACCATATGATCCGGCAAACCCTCTACTGGGTATTTACCCAAAAAACCTGAAAACATTTATCCACAAAGGTATATGTACCCCGAGGTTCATAGCAGCATTATGCATGATGTCCAGGACAAGGAAACAATTGAAGTGTCCTATGACAGATGACTGGATAAAGAAGATGTGGTACATATATACAATGGAATATTAGCCATAAAAAAAGGTGGAATACTGCCATTTGTGACAAAATGGATGAATCTTGAGATAATCACGCTAAGCAAAATATGTCAGACAAAAAGTTGAAAACCACATGATGTCACTCACATGTGAGATATAAAACTGAAAGTAACAAACAAACATGACTAACAAACAGAGACTCATGGACATGGACAGTTGATTAGTAGTTTCCAGAGGGAAGGGGGGAAGGGAGAGGTAGATGGGGTAAAAGAGGTCAAATATTTGGTGACAAAAGGAAATCTAACTCTAGGTGGTGAATATACAATGCAATATATATGACTTACTGTTGAATGATACACTTGAAATTTATGTGATTTTGTTAATCAATGATACGCCCAAAATTTTTAATAACAAATAAACGAAATAAAATTTAACTTTACGTGACATTCCACTCCATGCACCCTAAGGCATTGAAAGGAATGTTTTCCATAAATCACTATAAACACTTGTAAAATGAACACGTTAAATAAAGCTAAAGTTACCATTTTATAGTTGAAATATAGTATTACTTATACTGAAATTTCAAAGCAAACTTAGAACTAATATTTACTTATAAGTTATTATTTATATTACCAATAACTATTGAAAAGGCATCAAAATCTAGATATTAAGAAAAAAATGAGTTCAAAATTGACAGAACTCAAAGATTTGTTGTGTTTATGTGAAGTGAACTGCTCAATACTCACCTGAGAATGTGATAATGACCCCTGGTGCTTGTGAATTCACATTTGAATCTCTAGACTCTTCAGAGATTTATCCCCCAAAGTAAACAATAATGAAAGACAGCATGGAAACTATATAACAACAACGACGTTGAATTTATTGCTGTAAGATAAATGAATTCTTATTTTCAAGGGGTAAGATTTTGGCTTTTGTGAGTAATCTAATGTAATGATTTCTTACCATTTGAAAATAATGTATTCTTTACAACTGTAGTGTACTCATAAGCCGTAGTGGAGAAACGACAAAAGAATCCAACAGTCAGATAGCAAGTAATCTCAGCGGAATTAATCTAAGTTTCTACAGTCTATTTTGGAGGATAAACAGGCATAATTAAGGTTTCGGGGTTCTTTATTTATCTACCCGTAAGGCCAGAAACTCACATGGTCTTTCAGAATATCTAAACTTGCCACTCAACCATAATGCTAATAAATTCATTAGCTTTGTGATGCTTTCGAGACTTATTTTGGACATATTGTTTTGTATGATGAGTTTGCATGCAAACCAGATACTTTTGACAAAGTCAAGAATATACAGCCGGAAGACATGGAGATGAGGTTCAACCTGGTGATGATGAGCTGGGTAAAGTTCTGAACATTTATTCAGATGTATTTTATGTAGAAACTAAAATTTTTTCATTCTATAACACTCCAATTATAAAATATTGTTACTTTAGCAAATGATTTGAATTGTTTGAATAAACATACTTTAATAAAGTTCTAGGTATTAAACATAGAATGTTTTATAGTATTTAGGTTTACAGATCAGACTACTTGATAAAATAGTATTTTAATTATAAATGTTAAACATACATAGTAAATTTACACTAGGTATCTTTATACATAATCTCAATTTGAAATTCCTATTTCTTCTTTATCCTATTAAGAAAATTGCATTTCTCCTTTTAAAAAATGATCTTGTTTACTGATGGAAATTATAAACTTTCTAATTAACTAGGCTCTTCTTTTATACACTAGGTAATTTGTTATCCACCCATTTCTGAGAAATTCAACTTCATCGAGAGTATTATTTAATTCCATTTATAGTGTAGTTACTTAAAAAAATGAAATGAATTCAAAATTCCTGAGATCCACAACTTGATTGCATCACTTGCTATGTAAATTTAAATAAGTTACTTAACAATGTTAAATTATTTTCTTCATCTGAAATCCTCAATATTGTTTCATGGATATTAATACAGAACAATATACGTAAAATTCTTAACGCTGTGCTTACTATTTAGTAAAGTTTCAATAATTGTTAGCTATTACTCAACTATCTGTCATATAATACAACATTTATACATTTATCTTTTCTGTTATAGTGTCCATTCCAATATGGTATTCTCATAAATCATGTTTTTAATGTTTAGATTTAAAGCCACATCAAGTACATTTTAAAAATTGATAATATAACGAGAAAAATATCTTCATTATTTGAAGCATGTCCTCTAGTGCTTCTGCTAAAAACAACTAAAAAAATATACAAGACTCATTATCCATAAATATAAACTCTGGGCTCTAAAGTGGAAAAAAAATTTTTAACTTAGCTTGAATAACTATTTTGTTTACAATAACCTCTATGCATATTAATAAAAATGAAACCATCAAATTTACAACTTCTTTAATGAAATGTTTCACCACAGGTTCTCTGGTAGCAGCTACCTCATGGATTCCCCAAGGGATGGGAACCACACAGCAGTAAAAGGTTTCACTTTACTTGGCTTAACTGACAACCTAATCCTTCAAGTCATACTCTTTATGACCATCCTATGTACCTACCTAGTGACCATATCTGGCAATCTCAGCACAATCATTCTTATCAGAATCTCTTCTCAGCTCCATCATCCTATGTATTTCTTTTTGAGCCACTTGGCTTTTGTGGACATATGCCTTTCAACATCTGTCACACCCAATATGCTTAAAAACTTTCTGGTGGAGAGAAATACAATCTCCTGCTATGGATGTGGTACCCAGCTGGGTTCAACTGCATTCTTTGGGGCAGCTGAGTGCTTCCTGCTGGCTATCATGGCATATGATCGCTTTGTGGCAATCTGCAACCCACTGCTTTATTCCACCAAAATGTCCACACAAGTGTGTGTTCAATTTCTCACAGTGGCTTATGTAGGTGGTTTTATTAATGCTTCCTCTTTTACTATTTCCTTCTATTTTTTAATCTTTTGTGGGCCAAATCGAGTTAATCATTTTTTCTGTGATTTTGCTCCTTTACTT
>NW_006437788.1:63693-67414 GCF_000325575.1 Pteropus alecto
CGCCCCTGGTTGCAAAATGGAGACTGAACCGCAGCCCCCAACTCCCAACCCAGAGGGCCCTGCCCCCCATACCCTCTAAGACAGAACACCACAGAGCCCCAGAGGAATCTGAGCAAATGCTGCCGAGACTGTCACTGACACTGACAGAGACTGAAACTGAGGTTAGCGAGCGTGATTAAACATCTACAAGAAAATAAAAAAAGGCATTTAAGCTTTATATAAAGGAGGGATCCAAGAGGCTTAGATGTCACCTACTGGAAACCAAAAGAAAAGCGTCTTCTTTGCACCTACTGGAAACCAAAAGAAAAGCACCTTCTTTAAGAGACCTTTATATAATAAAGAGAGACCTTTATATAATAAAGCTTCTTTCTGGAAAAACAACAGAATACACTTCCATTATTGCCCAGGAGGAGAAATAGTCTATTAAACACCATGAACAACCAAGGTCACAATGCATCTAAGAAAGAAAGAGAAAATTCTCCAGAAAATGACCTTACAGACATAGAAATATGTGACTTAAGTGACAGAGAATTCAGGATGGTACTTCTGAAAAAACTCACTGAGTTCCAAAATGAGTCATATCAACAATTTCAGAAATTGAGAAAACAGCTAGATGAGCAGAGCAAGGATATTGAAACCCTTAAAAAGGAACCAAATAGAACTTCTGGAGATAAAAACAAAAACAAAAACAAAAACAAACTGCAAGAGTTCAAAAATGGAATAGCAAGCTTGGGAAATAGAGTCAAAGAAATGGAGGAAAGGATCAGTGATATCAAAGACAGAAATTTAGAAATAAATCAAAAGGAAGAAGAGAGAAACTGAAGAATGGAAAATAATGAAAGAGAAATACAAGAACTAGCTGATTCCATCGGGAGAGGAAACATAAGAATATTGGGCATTACCGAAAGTGAGGAAAAGGAGCAGGGACTAAAAAGAATTTTCAGACAAATAGCGAAAGAGAATTTCCCAAAACTAAGGAATGAGCTGGAACTTGGAATTCAAGAAGTCAACAGAACACCCAATTATCTCAACCCAAAAAGCCTTCACCAAGACACACTTTATTAAAGGTATCAAAAATCAATGACAAAGGTAGAATTCTCAGGGCAGCCAGAAGGAAGAAAATGGTAACCCATTAGATTATCATCAGACTTGTATCGCAGACCACGCAAGCCAGAAAGGAATAAAATGAAATATTTAAACTATTAAGTGAAAGGAATCACCAGCATAGAATAATGTATCCACCTAAGCTCTCCTTTAGACACGAAGGAGAAATTAAGACCTTTTCACATGTGCAAAAATTGAGAGAATTCTCCACTATGAGGCCTGCACTACAGGAAATTCTGAAATGGGTCGGCTCACTTAAAACAAAATAACAACAACGAAAACATACATAATTAGGAGTAAAGTGAATATCAGGCAAATAGAAGCAGCGGAGTGCAACCATGACTAAAAACAAGGCAAAATAAGCTTAAATAATAAGATAATTGCTATAGAAAGATAGTAATGAACGTGCAGCATACACAGAAACAAACTGAGATAACAATGACTGAAAAGGGGAGGATTTAAACGTTCAAACTCCCAAAGGGGTAAGGAGATAAGGCACACACAGATGAAAATGGACGACTGTATCTATATAACTATCTTTTTCACATTTATAATGGTAACCACACACCGAAGTGTCAGAACTGAAGTATATAACATGAAACGAGAAGATTCAGAAGCAAAACCCACAAAAGCCAACCAAAATAAAGAAAACAGAAACACAGGGACAAGGAAGAAATGGAAACACCAAGCTACCAGAGCAAAAGATAAAATGGCTATAAGAAGACCTCATATTTCAATAATCACACTAAATGTAAATGGACTAAACTCACCAATAAAAAGGCTCAGAGTTGCACAATGGATCAAAAACCAAAACCCAACCATATGCTGTCTCCAAGAGATACATCCCAGCTTCAAAGACAAATATAGACTCAAAGTGAAAGGGTGAAAAATGGTATTTCAAGCAAATGGCATTCAGAGAAAAGCGGAAGTAGCAGTACTAATATCGGATGAAATAGACTTCAAAATAAAAAATGTAAAGAAAGACATTTCTTCATTATAAAGTGAGGGACACTTCATAATGATAAAGAGAATCATGCACCAAGAAGACATAATACTTATTAATATCTATGCTCCCAATCAAGGATCCCAGGAATGTGTAAAGCAATTACTAACAGAACTAAAGGGAGAAACAGACCAAAACACTGTCGTAGTAGGAGACCTAAAGACCCCACTTTCGAATATGGACAGATCACCCAAACAGAAAATCAATAAGGAAATAACATCCTTAATACTAATAACATCCTAAATAACACTTTAGTCCAACTGCACATAATTGAAATTTACAGAGCCTTCCATCCCCAAACAGCTGCTTACACATTCTTCTCTAGTGCACATGGAACATTGTCAAGAATCGACCACATACTGAGACACAGAGATAGCCACAACAAATATAAGAGGGCCGAAATCATACCAACCATATTCTCTGATCATAATGCTTTGAAACTAGAGATCAACAGCAAAAAGAAGTCAGGAAGGAACACAAATACATGGAGATTAAGGAGTATGCTACTGAAGAATAACTGGATCAGGAAAGAAATAAAAAGAGAGATCAAGAGATATATGGAAACGAATGATAATGATAGTACAACATATCAAAACTTTTGGACATGGCAAAAGCGTTCCTAAGTGGAAAGTTCATATCATTACAGGCCTATCTCCAAAAACAAGAATGAGCCCAAAAAACAACTGAATGCTTCATCTTAAATAACTAGAAAATGAAGAACAAATGAGGCCAAAGTCAGCAGAAGGAAAGAAATAATCAAAATTAGGGCAGAAATAAATGAAATTGAAAACAAAAAAATAGTAAAAATAAATACAACGAAGAGCTGGTTATTTGAAAAGGTTAATAAAATTGACAAACCCCTGGCTAGACTCACTAAAGAAAAAAGAGAAAGGATACAAGTAAGGAAAATCAGGGACGAAAGAGGGGAAATTACGACTGACATATTAGAAATAAAACGAATCATGCAAGAACACTATCAAAAAGTACATAACACCAAATTTAATAACCTAGAAGAAATGAACCAGTATTTAGAAAAACACAACCTTCCTAGACTGAATCAAGAAGATCTGGAAAATCTTAATAGACCGATCAACAGTATAAGAATTGAAACAATCATCAAAAACCTACCAAAAAGTAAAAGTCCAGGACCAGGTGGCTTGACCAGGGAATTGTATCAACACATTCAAAGAAGATTTAATAGCTATTCTCCTCAAAATCTTCCAAATAATCGAAGAGGAGGCAAAACATCCTAAGTCATTTAAAAGGCCAATATTACTCTGATACCACAACCTGGTTAAGATGACACACATAAAAAAAGAAAACTACAAACCAATATCTCTCATGAACACAGATGCAAAAATCCTAAATAAGATACTAGACAATCGAATACAGCAACATATTAACAGATTATACACCATGATCAAGTGGGCTCCATCCCAGGGTCACAGATATGGTTCAACATACACAAATCAATTAATGTGATACACCACATTAACAAATTAAAAAATAAGAATCATATGATCATATCAATAGATGCAGAAAAAACCTTTGAGAAGATACAGTATCCATTTATGATCAAAACACTTAATAAAATTGGTATAGAAGGAAAGTACT
>NW_006437788.1:68815-75983 GCF_000325575.1 Pteropus alecto
GATGCATACATGTGATGGAAAATTATGAAGATATTCAAGAAATCAAGTTACAGGACTCACAAAAATGTTAATGACATAGTTAAAGAAG
The DNA here is from genome assembly GCF_000325575.1 of Pteropus alecto. NCBI lineage: Eukaryota > Metazoa > Chordata > Mammalia > Chiroptera > Pteropodidae > Pteropus > Pteropus alecto. Next base: position 68,904 of record NW_006437788.1, read on the forward strand.
AAAAGGCTATGGAGATATATGGGAACACTGTACTTTTCACTTATTTTACTGTAAACTTAAAGCCATCCTAAAAATAAAGTATACCAATTTTTTAAAAACTATGTGAACTCGGTGGCAAAGACATGGAAACAACTGAGTATCTTTTGACAAACAATTGAATAAAGAAGCTGTGGTACATATACACAATGGAATATTACTTAGCCATAAGAAGAGATAAATACTTCCATTTGCAACAACATGGATGGACTTCGAGATAATCATGCTAAGTGAAATAAGCCAGACAGAAGAAGTTGAAAATCACATGATATCACTTATATGTGGGATATAAACCTGAAAGCAGCAAATGAACAGGATAAACAAACGGAGACTCATGGACATGGACAATGGATAGTGGTTACCAAACGGTAGGGGTGGGGGAGGAGGGGAAGTAGATGGGGTAAAATGGATCAAATATAGGGTTTAGGGGCAGGGAGAAGTGGATAAAGGGCATCAAATATATGGTAGCTGAAGGAAACTGGACTTTGGGTGGTAAACACACAATAGAATATATAGATGTCAAAGTATAATGTACACCTGAAAATTATATAATTGTACCCCAATAAACAATAAAACAAATTTTAAGCATTTTTTAAAAAAATAATAATAATATAAAAAAAAACCTAGAAACTAGATGAGAATAAATCTGGAAAAATAAAGTGATGGTTACCACAAAAAAGACAGGCATTTTTAACATACCAAATTCTAGGAATAACAGAAAAGTTTACTAAGGAGCTATTCTTCCCATTCCTCAACAACAAAAAAAAGTAGGCTAAATGGTTTCATAATTAACTTCTTCAAGTCTTCAAATAGCAAATAATTGAAATGTCATTTGAATTAGAAGATAAAGATGAACAGCTTCTAATTTATGAAAACCAGAGGTGGAAGGGGCTATATATAACTGAATATAATTGAGGTCATTTTAGTAAGGTTCTCACATGGACTGTGGAAGATACTGGACGCTGTAAGGAAGTCTAGGCATTTGAGGTCACATTGTCTAATGGTACACTTACCTGGTGTGAAGTTATCAATGCTGTGGCAGGACTGACAAACTGTGATGGAAAAGGACCACAAGGTCAGTGATCCTTTAATAAATGAGAAGAAACTGGGTGGTCAGTAAAGGGGTCTGAGAATAATAGTACGCTATTTCATAGCTGGATAACATTGGTATCAGTGAGTGAATTGTTTGGTCATGAAGACCGCAAATAAACAATTTAGAAATATGCTAAGAAGAACATCAAGATTGTGTGCTGGTGCCTTAGAAAAGGAGTGTGGGCAACTTCTTTTCAACAGAGCTGAGAAGCCGATGTGCCGTTCTCAGATAACCAGGTTTAGCTAAGATGAAGAAGTAGAGAATGAACTCTGATAAGAGTTGATGGGCTGAATAAACAGAAGATTCCAGAATGAAAGTAAAACATATTAGCAGAAAGCCCAGCAAAGAAAGAGGATCCCAAAGAGAGAAAGCAGAGTTGTGCTAGAGTGAATGCAGATGAGAATAGCTGCCTAATGGCTTGCAAGTGGGATTTTTATCATAGCTTCACTGAATACAGGTAGTGTCAGAGCCTACTGGGTCTCCAGGCCTCATTCTTTGTTGAACATTATTTTAAAGTTTGAAGAAAAGGTTCTCTGGCCTGCCCTTTCATGGATTTCACCATTCCGTTTTCACAAATGCCCCCCACTTAATATGAAATTCTCTACCTCCTAATATAATTATTTTAAGCTTTATTTCATTAATTATTTTAAGTCTCAATTTTGATCAAATGGGATTGATCCCTGGGATGTAAGGTTGGTTTAACATAACTAAACCAATCAATGAGGTACACCACATTAACAGAATGAAAGCTAAAAACCACAGGATCACGCCAATAGATGTGGTACGTAAATAAAATGGAATACTATTCAGCCATCAAAAAGACGGAAATCTTGCCATCTCCAACAACATGCATGTACCTAAAGACATTATACTAAATGAAATAAACTGGACACAGAAAGAAAATTCTGTATGATCTCACTTATCTGTGGAATCAAAAAAAGTCAAATTCATAGAGGCAGAGAGTACAATGGCAGTTACCAGGGTTTGGGAGGTGGGGGGAAATAGGGAGATGTTGGTCAAAGGGAACAATATTGCCATTATGTAGGATAAATAAGTTCTAGACACCTAATGTATAGCATGATAACTGTAGTTTATAATATAGTATTTTACACTGGAAATTTGCTAAGAATAAATTTCAGGTGCTCTCACCACATCAAAAAGAGTTAACTATGATAAGAGATGGATATGTTAATTAGCTTGACTATATTAATCATTTCACTATGTATATGTATGTCAAAACGTCACGGTGTATACCTTAAACATATACAATTTTGTTTACAAATGAAGCATTAAAATTTTTTTAAAGATTAAGAAAACATGGCAACCACCACTTGTATGGAAAACAAAAAAACATTCCCCCAATTGTACTGTGAACATTTGAAGGAAAAACACATGAAATATTCAACTTTGTTTCCTCAATTAATAACCTAGTGCTAGGAATAAAGGAGAAACTAAATGAAATATTCATTGAATTAGAGCTAATGTTTAACCAACATATATTTGTTGAATGCTTGCTCTGTACTAGACACTGAACTTTGAGCTAGGGATAATTAGTTTAACCGCCCACATTACTACTTTCACCCACCCAATGTTTCTGCAACTGCGTTTCCAATTTTCAGTGACCACTTTACTTCAATATTCCCAAGAGAAATGGAGAAGAAGAAAGGCTGGGGTCGTTGCTATGGGTTGAATTGTGTTCCTCAAACATTCATATGTTGAGGTCTAACCACCAGATGGAAGACATGTCACATATTGACTTCTTCCTTATCTCGCTTTCTCTGTCACTTCCTCGTTCCTCAGACTGTAAGTGAGGAAGTTTAACATGGGGACCACCACCGTGTAGATCACAGATGCCACTCTGACCTGATCGGCTGAGTAGCTCGATTTGGGCATCACATAAACAAACAAAACTGTCCCATAAAATAAAGTGACTACAGTAAGGTGGGAAGTGCAGGTCCAGAAGGCCTTCTTCCTCCCCTCAGTAGTGTGCATATTCAAAACTGAGTGGAAGATGTACCTGTAGGATACAAGTATGGTAAATGTGTGCTTATAAGGACTGGTGCAGAAGAGATGGCAAGAGATATTTCAACAATACAAACATGGCCACAAGAAAGCTACGAAAGTGGGAAGAGGTCAGAAAAAATGGTTGATTTTATTTGGTCCACAGAAGGATAGATTTGTCAGCCTGTAAATAACGAAGCATTCATGCATCCACCCAGGTAGGAAGCCCCCAATAGGAAGAAGTGGACCACTGGTGACATCTGGGTGGAGTAGAGAGGAAAGAACATATAGCCACATAGTGATCGAAGGCCAGGGTGGCCAGCAGGAAGCACTCTGTGGTCCCAAAAGCAACACCAGAAGCAAGCTGAACTATACCACCACTGACAGGGATAGTAGTTCTCTCAGAAGCTCATAAGCATCATTAATGTGCCTGATGTGGAATATCCAATGTCTACAAAGGCCAAATGGCTGAGAAAAAGAGTACAGTGGGGTATGAAGCTGTGGGCTGCTTTGGATTAAGATGATTATGCTGATATTTCCCATTATGCTAACTGCATAAACCCCTAGAAAAATCACAAAGAAGATGGCACATGGTGTGGGATTATCTGTTAATCCCAGAATAATGAACTCTGTCACTGATTTTCAGTCTCCATTTATTCACTAAATGGTGCCTACTGAAACTAGAACCACAGGAAAGTACCTCGGGGGAAATGACCCTACATTTAATGAATATGCCTAAACATAACCATATAATTTAAATTTTTAAATGGTACCTTTGCCTCACTTATAGAATACTGCTAACACAAATTTTCTTTTACAAATTCCACAACAACATTAAAATTGAAGACTCAGTTAGGACCCAGCTATTTTTCTCCTCTTTGTATACTATGGAGTAAGTCTTCCCCATGTGCACAAAAGATATGTAAAAGGATGTTTACAGCAATATTGAGTGTAATAACAAACTAAATAATCTAAATGATTATAGAAAGGCCAGATTTTGATTTTCCACCTCTATCCCAAATATGCGTTTGCCCCAGTATTCTCTACCTTAGTAAATACTATCATCGTTTATCCAATTATTGGTCCAAAAATTATGAAGTTGACTTTGACATCTCTTTCTTACTTGATCCTTTTCCTGGAACAAAAAGTCACATCCTTAGTTAAAGGTCCAGAAGTTCTCTATGTTCAAGATGAAATGGTCAAATAGAATTTTTACTATTGTTACGAGCTGAATCCTGGATATTCTGCAAAATTTTCCAGGACTTATCTCTTACACCATACTTCATACTTCTGAGATTATATGAGCAATAAGAAGAGTCTAGGTAGTTTTATGGGCTAGGATTAATTGGAAAGTGAAATGAAGCATGTGAGACCTGAATTAGATAAGTTTTGGTTGCATCAGTTCTATTAAGCAACTATAGAGAAATAAAAAGTGGGAGCACATGACAGGGATGGGTAAAGAGATAGTTAGGGAGGTAGGGGTGGATGTAGCCAGCCAGGGAAGCTAAGAAATTAGGCTAAAACAAATATTATCATTTCAGAAAAGTATTTCTTTAGTTTAAACCAGAGCACATGACAAGGACAGGGGAGAATATGGTGATTACATTCAGACATTCCCATGGCTCCTTGAATTTCAAGACAAATATATTCTCCTAAATAATTTGTTTTTTTCCCTTAGAAACATCAATTTGAACAAAATTTAAGAAAACGTACATATATATATATATATCAGTAACTTTGCACATTTTACTCAATGTGAATCATGATAATAACATGCTATAGTATAAATAGAACTAGGATTATGTGTCTGAATTCTCAAATTCTGACTTTTTTAACTAGACAGAGACCCAAACTTGAAATAAATTTTATATTTTTAAAGAAAGCAGATAAATGAAAGATACAAAAGTTTTCAAAGTTGGATAAGAGTGCCAGCACGGAAGGCAAAATAATGATGTGCAAAACTACCATGAACTGTGGAGACATGCAAACCTGGGTTCATTTTGTAGCTCTGCCTCTTACTGTCTATGGAATTATAGGCAAATTACTAAAACAAATCTTGATCTTCCACTTCCTTACCTGTAAAAAATAAATAATACATACACCTCATGTGATTCCTGTGTTAAGTGATACGATGTAGGTGAAAACACCAAGCACGTTTATACAATAAACGTTCAAATACTAACAATGTGTTTGAAATAATTAACTAGTAACCTCTGTTACATATAACAGAATCAAATATTTCTGTATCCTTAAAAAAAGAACAAGTATAAACTAGTGACACATCCACGGCAACACCAGGGATAGGTTACAAGGAACTGCTACTGTACAGCAAAGCAATACTTAAGTGAGGTTTGTGCCATTTTAGTTAAGACCCAAATCGCTTACTTCAATTGTAATTACAAAATAATTACTCCACTTGTTTTCTAAAACTATACTGAGAATCCCTTGGGACAGTGGAATTACATGTACACATCTCCTGGGGCAGAGAAATAACATGTAAATATGATTATATAAAAGTGAATGAATGATGTGATCACCACAATGTCTAGTAACTGTATTGTACACCTGAAATGAATATAATATTGTATGCCAACTATACATTAATAAAAATTTTAAATGTATGAATAAAATGTTTAAATACCCTGACGTTCCATTAATTATTTTAATTAAATTAAAAAATTGAAAATTTCTATTTAAAAAATTTAAAAAGATAACATTTTACTGTCGTTGAAATTTATTATTAGATCAACATAACTAAATGGCTTTGGCAATCTGTGGTATTTCTGAAATGTGACTATATTCAGTAGTCCAGGTTTTCGTGTCACCTATGTTTAGAAATAATTTGGGTTTGTTAGCACAGTTTAATTTATAGATGTGCATTCAATGGGATTGCAGTATTATTTTCAACATAAGTGACATACATTTTTACATACTTTTTTTTAAAATATGTATTTTCCACATGTATTATAAATTTGTCCTAGGACACTTGAGATACACACCATGCTTGTTGGCAACAGACATTTCTCACACACACACTCTTCCCTCTCCGCACTGGCAACTCTGAACCACCAACACATATGCTTTCTAATAAAACAATGAAGCTCACACTAACTTTTTTTAAATGATCTTGCTACACACAGATGCCATATTGACTGGCAGGTTGTCAAACATACACAGCCACAATTGACTCCAGCTGTGTTCCTGAACCATGGTCACACAGCAGAACATTATCTAGGTTGAAGGTCAGAGTCCTTTGATTCTGGGTTTGAAGGAGCCCATTGATCGATAACCTTCAGAACAAAGCTAAGCCTGATAATCCACATTAGGAGGATCTCACAGCTGAAACACCTCGAGTCCAACAAAGTAGAAAATGGACTTGCTGTGAGGTTCCATCTGTCCTAGAAAGACACAGTATCTTTCGGTTTTAAGGAAGCCCAACGGTGGCTGATAAATGATAGAAACAGATGGCTATTGATTCCAAAACACATCCCAGATCACATCTGGAAAAATTAATGCCTTTCACCCTTATCTTCCTCCTAACGTTTTGTTCACACCACTTGATTAGCACCCATTATAGTTGAAGATCTTGCTCTTTCCGTATTAGTACAAATACTCCTTTAGTACTGCTTTAATTGGTAAGTTGTTTTCATTTTCATTTGTCTCAAGATAGTTTTTACATGTCCTTTTGATACTCTCCTTTACGCAGTGATTTTTTAAATTAAGTTTATTGAGGTAACAGTGGTTAATACAATTATATAATTTTCAAGTGTACATTAACATTTGATATCTGTATATTCTATTGTGTGATTACCACCCAAAGTCCAGTTTCCTTCAGCTACCATGTATTTTGATCCCCTTTACCCACTTCACCCTCCCCTTAAATCCTTTATTTGACCCCTTTTACGCCATCTACTGCCCCCTCCTCCCCCACCCCACTAGTAACCACTAGT
>NW_006437789.1:0-814 GCF_000325575.1 Pteropus alecto
AAATGAGGAATACAATAACCGAAATGAAGAATACATTAAAAGGATTCAACAGTAGATTGGACAAACCAGAAAATCGAATCAGTGAATTGGAAGACAAGGTAGCTGAATACACCCAATTAGAACAACGAAAAGAAAAAAGAATTTGAAAAAATGAGGATAGTTTAAGAGACCTCTGGGACAAAATGAAGCATAAAAATATCCTGATCATAGAAGTCCCTGAAGAGGAAGAGAGAGAGATCAAGGGATTGGGACTCTATGTGAAGAAATAATTACAGAAAACTTCCCTAACCTGGCAAAGGAATTAGACATACAAGTTCAGGAACCCAAACAAAAGGAATTCAAACAGACCTACGCCAAGACACATCATAATTAAAATGCCAAAGGTCAAAGACAAAGACAGAAAACTTAAAAGCAGCAAGAGGAAGGAAGCTGATTACTTACAAGAGTACCCCCATAAGAATGTCTGCTGACTTGTCAATGGAAACTTTGCATGCCAGAAAGGAATGGCAAAAAATATTCAAAGTTATGAAAAACAAGAATCTACAACCACGGCTACTCTACCCAGCAAGGCTTTCAATTACAATGGAAGGTGAGATAAAGAGCTTCCCAGACAGGAAAAAGCTTAAGGAATTCATCACCAACAAGCCACCATTACAAGAAATGTTAAAGAGTCTTCTGTAAAAAGAGAAAGGGTAAAAAAGAAAATAGAAATAACAAATATGAATAATAAAATGGCAGTAACAATGTACCTATCACTGACCGAATGGATAAGAACACAGGACCCATGCATATGCTGTCTACAAGAGACCCACTT
>NW_006437790.1:0-644 GCF_000325575.1 Pteropus alecto
CAATTTAGAAGATAAGGTAGCAGAAAACACTCAATAAAAACTAGAAGAACAAAGAATCCAAAAAAATTAGGATAGTTTAAGGGGACTCTGGGACAACATTGAGTGTACCAAAATTCTCATCATAGGGGTACCAGAAGGAGAAGAGAGAGAGCAAAGGATTCAAAACCTATTTCAAGAACTAATGACTGGAAATTTCCCTAACCTGGTGAAGGAAAGAGACATACAAGCCCAGGAAGTGCAGAGTCCCAAACAAGATGAACTGAAACAGGCCCACACCAAGACACACCATAATTAAAATGCCAAAGATTAAAAATAGAATCTTAAAAGCAGCAAGAGAAAGGCAGTTAGTTACCTACAAGGGAGCTCCCATAAGACTGTCAGCTGATTTCTCAACAGAAACTTTGCAGGTCCAGGAGAGATTGGCACAAAATATTCAAAGTGATGAAAAGTAAGGACATACAACCAAGATTACTCTACCCAAAAAGCTATCATTTAGAATCAAAGGACAGGTAGAGAGCTTTTCAGACAAGAAAAAGTTGAAGGAGTTCGTCACCACCAAGCCAGTACTGCAGGAAATGTTAGAGGGGCTTTTTTAAGAAGAAGAAGAAAGGGAAAAAAGATCAAAAATATGAATAATAAAATGG
>NW_006437791.1:0-1902 GCF_000325575.1 Pteropus alecto
TACATATACACAATGGAATTTTATCCAGCTATTTTCAAAACAAAAATCTTACCATTTGTCACAACATAGATGGACCGAGAGGGTATCGCACTACATGAAATTTCAGTCAGAGAAGGACAAATACCATATGACCACACTCATACACAGAATCCAAAGAAACTAAAAAAAAAAAAACAAAACAAAACAGAGTCACAAATACACAGCACAAACTTGAGATTGCCGTGTTTCTAGATATTTCCATAACATCATGTCATCTTCTATGTCCCCTTGGATTTTCTATTAAAAAATTATTTACAAATTCAAGGACCTTCCCTGGAAGCCTGCCCTAATCTTTGTTATTAAAATCATACTTTAAAAGAAAACTTCTAATAATGATAGAAAAAGAAATAAAAAGATTTAACATGGAAAGAAATTTAAATTATCTATTTGCTATTACATAATTGTTCCTGTACAAATTAATTAAGATCTCAAAAATACTGTTGGTAACTACAAATACAATAAATTAAAGGACATAAATCAACATACTAAAAATTGTTCCTGTATACTAACAATGTGCTTTCTAAGAAAGAAATTTTACAAAAGGCACTCTTACAATAATCCCTATATGAATAAATATTAGAAATATTTTTTTCAAAAAAGATGAAAGGCGTATATACCAAACACTGATAAAATAATTTTTTAAGTCACAGAAAAATGAAAAGATATTCTGAGTACATGAATTAGAAGATGTACTATGGTTTAAATGCTCATACTTCCCAAATGACCCACAAATTTAATGCAATCTTTACCTTTCATTTTATAAATACATTCATAGGATTTAGAATGCTGTGATACCCTTTTGTGACATTATATATACACAAACTCTGGTTGCATGTTTTTTACAAGATTACAATACTTGTTTTTCTATGTTCCTTTGTAGAAAAAAAAAAGTTTTCAGCTAGTCATCTTGCTCTTAATCAAAATCATCTTTGTCTCTGACTTTCAAGAATTTTAATACTATTTGAGTGTGTTTGTATGTGTGTGTGTGCGTGTGTGTGTGAGAGAGAGAGTTTCTTTTCTTTGAGGACTCTAATTTTGTCAAACGCATTTGCCAATGATTATTTAATTACTTTTATCTCTTATTTTTTTCCTATTCAGATTGTAATTATTCTCATAGAACGTTATTTCATAGAGCCCCAAAGTGCTTTGATGTTCTCTTCTCTTTCTTGTCTGTTTTCTTAACTTCTGTTGACATAATTCAAGTTTACTGTTTCTAATGTGACATTATATATAAACTTCTGTTGACATAACTCAAGTTTACTGTTTCTTTGCCTAATTTAGTTCTGTCCTTGTGATAGTCATTTATTAATTTTTCTGTTGTTTTGTTCTTCTTGTCACCATTTTCTCATTTCCATTTGATTCTTTCTTTTAGCTTCCATCACACGGCTGTAATTGTTGTGGTCTGTCAACCTTTCAAACATAGTAATCAAAGTAACTTTTAATTCACTATTTAGCAAACCCTACACCTGTGTTACCCACAAATGTTACTTTGATTTTACATCCCCATAACTACTTGGTGACTGCTGGTTTGTACTCCTTAATCCCTTCTCTCTTCTCACCTCCACAACCCCCCATCCTATCTGGCAATGATGAAAATATTTTCTGTATCAATGAGCCTGTGTCTGTTTTATTTTTACTTTAGATCCCATATGTAGTGAAATCATAAAATATTTGCCTTACTTCTTTTCACCTGTACTGCTCAGCACAATATGCTTTAGGTACATCCACACTGTTAAGAATGGGATGATTTTGTTCTATTTAATGGTCCAGTGAACTACGTTATATATGTGTATCATTTCTTTACTCACATCTGAATTGGTGGGCACTGACATTGCTTTAATAAGGTCACTATTGTAAATAGTG
>NW_006437792.1:0-1242 GCF_000325575.1 Pteropus alecto
CTATTTGTGAATGACATGATTCTCTATATAGAAAAACCTAAACACTCTACAAGAACACTGCTAGAAACAAACAATAAGCAAATACAGTAAAGTTTCTAGATACAAAATCAATGTTCAAAAATCCATAGCTTTCTTGTACTCTAATAATGAAGTGTCAGAAAAAGAAGTAGAAAAAATAATTCCTTTTGCAATTTCAACCAAAAGAATAAAATACCTAGGAATATATCTAATGAAATATGTGAAGGATCTATGTAATGAAAACTATAAGACTATTAAAAGAAATCGAAGACAATACAACGAAATGGAAAGATATTTCATGTTCTTGAATTGGAAGAATCAACATAGTTAAAATGGCCTTATTACCTAAAGCATTATACAGATTTAATACAATCCCCATCAAAATCCCATTGGCATTTTTTAAAGAAATAGAACAAAAAAATCATCAGATTTGTTTGGAAGCACAGAAGACCCCGAACTGCCAAAGCCATCCTGAGAAAAAAGAATGAGGCTGGAGGCATCACTCTGCCCGACTTCAAATTATACTACAAAGCGAAAGACAACAGTAATCAAAACGGTATGATATTGGCAGCAAAACAGGCACACGGACCAGTGGAACAGAATTGAGAGTCCAGAAGTAAGCCCATATTTATACGGACAAATAATTTTCGACAAAAAAGCCAAAAACATACAGTGGAGAAAGGAAAGCCTCTTCAGTAAATGGTGCTGGGAATAATGGATAGCCACCTGCAAAAGAATGAAACTAGACTGTTGTCTATGACCACACACCAAAATTCACTCAAAAATGGATTAAGGACATGAATATAAGACCTGAAACAATAAAACGCATAGAAGAAAACATAGGAACTAAACTCAAGGAGAGGATTTTATGAATTTGACATCAAAGGCAAGGGAAGTAAAAGCAAAAATAAATGAATGGGATCACATCGAACTAAAAAGCTTCTGCACAGCAAAAGAAACCGTCAACAAGGTAAAGAGGCAGCCATCCAAATGGGAAAATATATTTGCAAGCAACGGCTCCGATAAGGGCCTAATATCCAAATATACAAAGAACTCTTACAACTCAATAACAACAACATCAAAAACAAACGATCCAATGAAAAAATGGGCAGAGGACCTGAACAGACACTTTTCCCTAGAGGATATACAAATGACCAACAAATATTTGAAAAGATGCTTAACATCGCAAAGCTATTAGGGAAATGCACATCAAAACCACAATGA
>NW_006437793.1:0-895 GCF_000325575.1 Pteropus alecto
AGTTGAAAATCCCATGATATCACTTATATGTGGGACATAGACCTAAAAGGAACAAACAAGCAGGACAAACAAACAGGGACTTATGGACATGGACAAGAGATTAATGGTTACCAGAGAGTAGGGGAGGAGGGAAGAGGTAAACTTGGTAAAAGGGGTCAAATATAGGGGAGTAGGGGGAGGGTGATTTGGGTAAAGGGGATCAAATATATGGCAGCTGAAGGAAACTGGACTTTGGGTGGTATCACACAATAGAATATACAGATGTCAAATTATAATGTACACCTGAAAATTATATAATGTATTAACCAATGTTACCCCAATAAACTTAATAAAAAAATGAAAATAAATAAAAATAAATAAATTTTAAAAAAACATTTAAAAAAAAGAATAGACTCAAAATGGATTAAAGACTTAAATGTAAGACCAGAAACCATAAAAATTCTAGAAGAAAACATAAGCAGCAAACTCTTTTCAGGTATATCTCCCTGGGCAAGAGAAACAAAAGAAAAAATGAACAAATGGGACTACATCAAACTAAAAAGTTTTTGTACAGCAAAGGAAACTATCAATAAAACAAAAAAAAACAACCTACTGAATTGGAGAAGATATTCGCTAATGATACATCTGATAAGAAGTTAATATCCAAAAATATATTAAAAAAACTCATACAACTCAACAACAAAAAACAATCCATTTAAAAAATGGTCAGAAGACCTAAACAGATATTTCTCCAAAGAAGAAATACAGATGGCCCAACAGACATATGAAAAGATGCTCAGAGAAATGCAAATTAAAACCACAAAGATATATCACCTGACAACTGTCAGAATGGCTAACATCAATAAATCGAAGAACAGTAAGTGTTGGCAAGGATGCGGAGAAAAGGGAACCTCAT
>NW_006437794.1:0-909 GCF_000325575.1 Pteropus alecto
ATGGATGCTGTATCTTCTTGAAGGCTTTTTCTGCACTTATTGATATAATCATATGATGATTATTTTTTAATTAGTTTATGTACTGTATTACATTAATTGATTTGCTATGTTGAACCATCCCTGTTCTGTGGGATGATGTCCACTTGATCTTGATGTATAATCTTTTAAATATGTTGCTGTATTTGGTTTGCTAGTATCTTATTTAGGATTTTTGCATCTGTATTCATGAGAAATATCAGTCGGTAGTTTTTTTTGGTTGTTGTTATCTTTACTAGGTTTTAGTATTAGGGTAATATTGGCCTCATAAAATGAGTTGGGAAATACTGTCTCCTCTTCAATTTTTGGAAGAGTTTGAATTGAATAGGTATTAAATCTTCTTTGAATGTTTGGTAGAATTCAGTGGTGAAGTCATCTGGTCCTGGAATTTTACTTTTTGGTAGGTTTTTGATGATTGTTTCAATTTTCATACTACTGATTGGTCTATTTAGATCTAGTTCTTGATTCTGTCTATGAAGGTTGTATTTTTCTAAGGACTGGTCCATTTCTTCTAGGTTATTAAATTTGGTGTTATATACTTTTTCATAGTATTCTTGTATGATCCTTTGTATTTCTGTGGTGTCAGTCATAATTTCTCCTCTTTCATTCCTGATTTTGTTATTTGTGTCCTTTCTCTTTTTTCTTTAGTGAATCTATGCAGTATTGTCAATTTTATTAACCTTCTCAACAAACCAGCTCTTTGTTGCATTTATTTTTTCTATTGTTTTTTTGTTTGTTTTCAATTTCATTTATTTCTACTCTAATTTTGATTTTTTCTTTCCTTCTGTTGACTTTAGGCTTCATTTGTTCTTCCTTTCTGGTTTTTTAAGATGAAGCGTTAGATTTTTTATTTGGACTTGTTCTTGTTTTTGG
>NW_006437795.1:0-1005 GCF_000325575.1 Pteropus alecto
CAAAAGAAACTATGCAGGACAAGAAGGGCTTGGCACAAAATATTCTATGTAATTGTATTAACCAATGTTATCCCAATAAACTTAATTAAAAAAAAATACTACAAGCAATTATATGCCAACAAATTGGACAATCTGGAAGAAATGGACACATTCCTAGAAACATACAATCTCCCAAGACTGAGTCAAGAAGAAACAGAAAATCTGAACTGATCGATTATCACCAATGAAATAGAATCAGTAATCAAAAACTTCCCAAAAAACAAAAGTCCTGGACCCAATGGCTTCATAGGCAAATTTTACCAAACATTCAAAGAAGAATTATCACCTATTCTTCTCAAACTATTCCAAAAAATTCAAGAATAGAGAAGGCTCCCTAACTCCTTTTATAAGCCCATCATTACCTTGATTCCAAAACCAGGCAAAGATATTACAAAAAAAAGAAAACTATAGGCTGATATCTCTTATGAACATTGATGCAAAAATCCTCAACAAAATATTAGCAAACCAAATTCAGCAATACATTAAAAATATCACACACCAAAATCAAGCTAGATTTATTCCTGGGATACAAGGTTGGTTCAATAGTCACAAATCAATTAATGTGATACACCACATTAACAAATTGAAAGATAAAAACCATATGATCATATCAATAGATGCAGAAAAAATGTTCGACAAAATCCAGCATCCATTTATGATAAAAACTCTCAGCAAAGTGGGAATAGAGGGAACATACCTCAACATAATAAAGGCCATATATGACATACCTACAGCTAACATCATACTCAATGGGAAAAGGCTAAAAGCATTTTCCTTAAGGTCAGAAACAAAACAAGGATGCCTGCTTTCACCACTCCTCTTCAACATTGTATTGGAAGTCTTAGCCACAGCAATAAGACAAGAAAGAGAAATAAAAGGCATCCAAATTGGAAAGGAAGAAGTAAAACTTCCGTTATTTGCCAATGCTGTAATACTATATAGAGAGAACCCTAAAGAGTCCACCAA
>NW_006437796.1:0-518 GCF_000325575.1 Pteropus alecto
GGCAGAAAAAGTAGACTTTTAAAACACAAGTTAAACACACATGAGCAACAAAAGAAACAAAACTTTACGTGATTGTTTGATTTACATATATGTGAAATGATTACTACCATAGCTTCAGCTAGCATCATCGTCTCATATAGATATTATAAAAAGAAGAGAAAAAAGAAAAGAAAAAAAGAAAACTTTTTTCTTATGAGGAGGATTTACTCTCTTAACTTTACTATACAGCAGTTCCCCCTTATCCACATTTTGCTCTCCATGGTTTCAGTTAAAAAGAGTCAACTGCAGTACCTAAGTATAAAATTTAAAATTCTAGAAATAAACAATTCATAAATTTTAAAATATGCTCCATTCAGAGTAGTTTGGTACAATATTTTCTTGCCCCCCTCATTTCAACCCAGCACTCGAATCAACCCTTTATCCAGTGTATCCAAAATGTGGATGCTTTTTGCCTCATAGTAGTCACATAGTAGCCGTTTTGGGTATCAGATAGACTGTTTTGGTATCACAGTGCTTGT
>NW_006437797.1:0-534 GCF_000325575.1 Pteropus alecto
TTCTTTACATATTCATAATGGTAACCACATGCCAACTGTATCTTGTGGGACCAGAGGGAAAACCTACAAAAGCCAACCAAAAAAAAGAAAACAGAAACACGAGGACAAGGAATCAGTGGAAACACCGAGCTACCAGAAAGCAAAAGGTAAAATAGCTATAAGAAGACCTCACATTTCAATAATCACCAAATTGTAAATGGACTGAACTCATCAATAAAAAGGTACAGAGTTGCAGAATGGATCAAAAAAGAAAAAAAAGAAAAAGAAAACTCAACCATGGGCTGCCTCCAAGAGACACAGCTCAGCTCCAAAGACAAATATAGACTCAAAATGAAAGGATAGAAAATGATATTCCAAGCAAATGGCATTCAGAGAAAAGTGAGAGTAGTGGTACTAATATCAGACAAAATAGACTTCAAAGTAAAAAAGGTAAAGAAAGATACTGAGGGACACTTCATAATGATAAAGTGAAACATGCACCAAGAAGACATAACACTTAATTAATATCTATGCTCCCAATCAGAGAACCCCAAA
>NW_006437798.1:0-1044 GCF_000325575.1 Pteropus alecto
ATCTCAGAAAAAAAGAGAAAAATCTCCAAAAAATAAGCTTATAGATATAGAAATATGCGACTTAAATGCCAGAGGATTCATGATGGCACTTCTGAAAAAACTCAGTAAATTCTGAAATGAATCATATCAACAAATTTCAGGAATTGAAAAAACAACTAGATGAGCAGAACAAGGAGACTGAAATCCTCAAAAAGAACCAAATAGAACTTCTGTAGATGAAGAACATACTGCAAGAGTAGAAAAATGAAATAGAAATCCTGGGAAATAGAGTCGACCAAATGGAGGAAAGGATCGATGATATCGAAGACGGAAATCAAGAAATAAATCAGAAGGATGAAGAGAGAAACCAAAGAATGAAAAATAATGAAAGAGAAATTCAAGAACTAGCTGATACCATCAGGAGAGGAAACATAAGAAAAATGGGCATTATCGAAGGCGAGAAAAATGAGCAGGGACTAGAAAGCATTTTCAGACAAATAGAAGATGAGAATATCCCAAATCTAAGAAATGAGTGGGAGCTCAGAATTCAAGAAGTCAACAGAGCACATAATTATCTCAACTGAAAGAGGCCTTCACCAAGACATATTGTATTAAAATTATCAAAAATCAAAGACAAAGACAGAATACTCAGGACAGCTAGGGAGAAGAAAATGTTAATGTATAAAGGAAAATCCATTAGATTATCGTCGGACTTCTCAGTACAAACCTTATAAGCCAGAAAAGAGTGGAATCCAATATTCAAACTATTAAGTGGAAGAAACTGCTAGCCTAGAAAAATGTATCCAGCTAAGCTCTCCTTTAGCTATGAAGGAGAAATTAAGTACTTTCCAAACATACAAAAATTGAGGGAATTCTCCATTACAAGGCCTGCACTACAGGAAATACTGAAAAAGGTCAGCTCACTTAATACAAAATGACAAAAAACAAAAACAAAAACCATAATTAGGAGCAAAGTGACTATTGGGCAAATAGAAACAGAAGAGTGCAACCCTTACTAAGAACAAAACACTATAAGCTTAAATAATAAGAGAATTGTTATAACAA
>NW_006437799.1:0-252 GCF_000325575.1 Pteropus alecto
TCGCTCAGTAAATGTTTTCTTCCTTCCTTGGTCATTAGGATCACTTTCCTTAGTCAGAGTTATCTTTCTAAGACAAAATTTTGATGATTTCACTACTCTCCTTAAAGAAAATCAATGGCTTGTTATTGCTCAAGTAATAAAGTTCAAACGACTATCTTGCTATTCCCTTATGTTATGATTCCCCATTACACATCTCCATTCAAGCCCCCTCAAGTAATTGTTAAATGTTGGACCTTCTTCTTTCTTTGCATA
>NW_006437800.1:0-658 GCF_000325575.1 Pteropus alecto
TGTATGCTGAATGTTCATTACTATCTTCCTATAGCCAATCTCTTCTTCTTTTTTAAGCTTATAATGCCCTGTTCTTAGTAAGGATTGCACTCCTCTGCTTCTATTTGCCTGATAGTCACTTTACTCCCAATTATTATTATTTTTTTTGTTATTTTGTTTTAGGTGAGCTGACCCCTTTCCGGATTTCCTGTAGTGTAGGCCTTGTAGTGGAGAATACTCTCAATTTTTGTATGTCTGAAAAGGTCTTAATTTCTCCTTAGCATCTAAAGGAGAGCTTAGCTGGATATGTTATTCTAGGCTGGTAGTTCATTTCACTTAATAGTTTAAATATTTGACTCCATTTCTTTCTGGTTTGTAAAGTTTGCACTGAGAAGTCCAACGATAATCTAATGGATTTTCCTTTATAAATTACCGTTTTCTTCTCCCTGGTTGCCCTGAGCATTCTGTCTTTGTTATTGATTTTTGATAACTTTAATATAATGTGTCTAGGTGAAGGCCTTTTTGGGTTAAGATACCTTTAATAATATGTTTTTTGTTGAAGGCCCTTTTGGGTTGATATAATTGGGTGTTCTGTTGACTTCTTGAATTCCAAGTTCCACCTCATTCCCTAGATTTGGGAATCTAGATTCTCGTCCACTATTTGTCTGAAAATGCTTTC
>NW_006437801.1:0-4772 GCF_000325575.1 Pteropus alecto
TAGATTTCTGTGTTCGCTATCACTGATCCTTTCCTGTATTTGGTCGATTCTATTTCCCAAACTTGATATTTCATTTTTCAACTCTTCCAGTGTGTTTTTAATCTCAAGAAGTTCTATTCTAATCTTTTTCAGTGTTTCAAATTTCTTGCTAAAAAACTCATTCTGTCATCTAGTTGTTTTTTCTGTTCCTGAAATTGTTGATATGATTCATTTCAGATCTCACTGAGTTTTTTTCTGAAGTACCATCCTGAATTCTGTCATTTAAGTTGCGTATTTCTATGTCTGTAAGCTTTTTTTCTGGAGATTTTTCTCTTTTCTTCTGAGATGCCTTGTCACCTTGGTCGTTCATGGTGTTTAATGGACTATTTCGTCCCCTGGGCCTTAATTGAAGTGTATTCTGTCTTTCGTCCAGAAAGAATATTTATTATGTATAGGTCTCTCTTTAGCTTGGTGCAAAGAAGTACTTTTTTATTTTGGTTTATAGTAAGTGGTATCTAAGCCTCTTGGATTCCTGCTTTATATAAAGTCTTAATAATGCCTTTTTTTCCCTTATAGATGTTTAGTCATGCTCACTGCTCTCAGTCTCAGTCCCTGTCAGTGTTAGAGACAGTTTAGATAGCATTTGCTCAGATTCCCCCGGGTCTCCACAGTGTTCAGTCTTGGAGAATATGTGGTAAGGGGTCCTTTGATTTGCGGGTTGGGGGCTTCATGCATCTTAGCCTCAGTTTCCAACCAAGGCTGGTAAAAATCAACTGCTGTTTCTCTGCCATCTGCGCTTCTCTACACTCTGCCCCGATAACTCGGCTCTGCCTCCAGCTGTGTGGAGCTCAGAGCTTTCCCAGGCAGGTCTGCTCAGGGAATTTGCTGCACCTTCTCCCCTCCATCTCCTCCTACAGGGAGCTCTGGCTGTGAGAGGCAGCTTATTTTTTACTCCCAGTCTATCACCTGATATGTGGGGTTCTGACTTGTGGTAGTTCTTATTTGCAGATCTCATGCTCAGATTGCTGGTATATAGTTTGGGTGTTTTTGTTGAGTTTTAGTTATTCAGCTCATTTTTATTTCAAGGGGAATCTGTGGATGTCTCTCATTCCGCCATATTTCTCCAAACTCCAATATCTGACCATCTTTATATTATTCCTATCAAGTGGTAATTGGGTGTCTCTTCGAAAACTCTTAACAGAAACCCATACTTCTTGAGGCATACTATACATCTAAAACTTAGTAGGATCCTTCTATTAACTTGAAATATGTCCTTCTGTTAAATCTACCTACCAAACCATACTATGCCAGTTGAGTTGAATGAAGTCACTCTTCTTCCCCACAAGAGTCCTTAAGACGGCTATAAGCAGGGGCTCAAAATTTTCTGTTGGTCTTATTCCAGCTACTCTCCTCCTTATGTTCTTCTTAATGTGGCATAGTTTAGAGTTTTCTCATCATCCTAGTCACAGCTCTTGAACTTTTTTAGCCTTTCTCTGTCCCCCTAAAATGCTCTGAGCACCATGTTCTTGCTTTGCTATGACAGGTAGGAAGCATTGTGTGCCTATTGCCATCTACTTCCTGGATTCTGAATCTCTGTCCATGCAGCCCCATCATAAGACTGACTCACACTGGCCCTCCTAACTGGAAACTGTTTTAGAAGATGTGCATTTAACTGGGAAAACACTTTATATTCCATGGGAAGGTTAAGCTTTACCAAGCCTATTCATTTCTCTCCTTAAAAACCTATATTACCATGACCAAGACAATTCCCAGTACTGTTAAGCTTTCATGAATTATAGTGTTTGAGCTGGAAGAGGTTTCAGGAAACTGAGAGGCCCAGGGAAGTGACATTGTCTGCCCAAGGTCACACAGTGTTAGTAGCTGAGCGTAGTCTAGAACTCAAGATTCTTTGAAGTCCAGACCAGAGACCCTTAGGGCCTCAGCGAGGTCAGCCTCAGGTGACTCTTATACAGCTCTTGTCTTTTAGGACATACCTCACCAGTGGAAACACAGATCCCCAAAGTTGCCAAATATTCCTCTCCTGACCCTGTACCTTTGCCATACCTTGCACACTTTTGCTTGGCTTCCCGAGGAGACAAAACATGGGAGAATCTCAAGGGCCTAAGGAATCTCAAGAAACATAAATATGTGCCAGAAATGCTGGCACCAGAAAATTAAAAACTCTGCAGGACACACGGTACTTGATTGGCCCCATGATCTGTAGGCTGATGTAAACCCAATACCTAAAGTAACAATTTCTTGCAGAAGTTCAACTAGACACCAGAGTATGTTATATACATTTAAGTTCTTGAGGCCTTAGGGTAAACATAAAGCCTCATCAAAATATTACTTCCTTGACACAGACTCTGGCAGTCATGGATGGCTTTCTCCAAATACCAAACTATGGAAGATAGCAGGAGTTGAAAGCTGCTCAGGCAGCGAGTCCAAAAAGCAGCACATTCTTCAATTATCCTTCAACTTCTAAGTGTTTCAAGTTCCTATGAAGTGTTAAAAAATCTTTTTTAATTAAAGTATAGTTAACATAAAGTATTATATTAGTTTCAGGTGTACAGCTAGGTAGTCAACATACCTAAGGAAGTGATCACTGTGTTAAGTCTAGTACACGTCTGACCCCTTAGAAAATTATTTCATTATTGACTATACTTCCTATTCAGTACGCTACATCCCATGACTTATTTATTTTATAACTAAAAGTTTGTACCTCTTATTCCCCTTCACCTTTGCAGCCATCCCCTATCCCTTCCTCTCTGGCAATCATGTTTGTTCTCTATATCTATAAGTCTGTTTCTGTTTTGTTTGCTCATTTGTGTTACCGTTTTAGACTTCACATATAAGTGAACTCATACGGTATTTGTCCTTCTTTGTCTGACATATCACTTAGCATAATACCTTCTAGGTCCATGCTTGTTGTCATAAATTGCAAGAATTTATTTATTTTTATGACAGACATAAATCATCATATATATATCTATATCTCACATATAATATTTTATATAATATATATTATAATATATAATATTTTCTTAATTCATTCATCTATTGAACACAGATTGCTTTCATATCTTGGTTTTTATAAATAATGTTACAATGAACATACTGGTGCATATATCTTTTCAAATTAGTGTTTTTGTTTTCTTTGAATAGATAGAGGTGGAATTGCTAGGTCATATGGTGTTCTAGTTTTAATTTTTCAAGGAATTTCTATACTATATTCCATAATGCCTGTTCCAACTTGCAATCCCACCAGCAGTGCACTAGGAGTCTCTTTTCTCCACATCCTCACTGACACTTGTTACTTCATTTTGATTATAGCCATTCTGATAGGTGTGAGATGATATCTCATTGTGGCATCGATTTGCATTTCTCTGATTATTAGTGATATTGAGCATCTTTACATGTGTATGTTGGCCATCTGCATGTGTTCTTTGGAAAACTGTCTATTCAGGTTCTCTGCTCATTTTTTAATGTACTTTTAAAGAATTTGAGTTGTTTGAGTTCTTTATATAGTTTGGATATTAACCCCATACAGTATATATCATTTGCAAATTCTTCTCCCATTCAGTGGGTTTCTTTTCATTTTGTTGATGGTTTCCTTCCTTGTTCAAAGCTTTTAATTTGATATAATCCCATTTGTTTATTTTTGCTTTTTTTTTTGTCCTTGCCTGTGGAGACATATAAAAAAAAATTCTAAGACTGATTTCAAGGAGTTTACTGCCTTTTTAAAAAAAAAAATAGTTTCAGATGTATAGCATAATAGTTAGACATTTATATAATTTATGAAGTGATCCTCTCAATTACTCTAGTACCCACCTGGCACTATACATAGCCATTACAATATTATTGACTATATTCCCTATGCTGTATTTCACATCCCATGACGGTTTTGTAACTATCAACTTGTACTTCTTAATCTCTTCTCCTTTTTCACATAACCTCCCCAATCCACCCTCCCATCTAACAATCACCAGCTTGTTCTCTATACCTATGAGTCTTTTTATTTTGTTTGTTTATTTATTTTGTTCCTTAGATTACACATATAAGTGAAATCATATGGTGTTTGTTATTGCCTATGTTTTCTTTAAGGAGTTTCAGAGTTTCTAGTCTTACATTTAAGTCTTTAATTCATTTTGAATTAACTTTTGTGTATAGTGTATAAAAGTGTTCCAGTTTTATTTAATTAGTTTTGCTTGTACCTGTCTAGTTTTTCCAACACCATTTAATGAAGACTGTCTTTCTCATTGTGTGTTCTTGCCTTTTTGACCTAGATTAAGTGACCATATAAATATGGGTTTATTTCTGGGCTCTTTTTTCTCTTCTATTGATCTATGTGTCTTTTCTGTGTGCGCCAGTACCACATTGTTCAGAATATTACAGCTTTGTAATATTGTTTGAAATCAGAAAGCATGACATCTCCAATTTTCCTTTTCTTTCACAACATTTCTTTGTCTATTTGGGATCTATTGTGGTTCTATACAAATTTTAGAATTATTTGTTCTATTTGTGATAAATGTCATTGGTATTTTGATAGGGATTTTAAAAATATTATTTATTTAAATTGGTTTCAAGCATACAGTACATTGGCTAGACATCTATATAGTTCATAAAATGATCTTCCCAATTGCTCCCTCCCTCCCCTGGCTCTCCACCTAGCCATTATATTAATGCTAACTGCATTCCCTATGCTGTGCTTCCCATCCCTGTGACCAACTCTCAACTCCTAATTTGTCCTTCTTTAACCCTTCCCCCCATTCCCCCAGCCACTCAACCCACCA
>NW_006437801.1:9574-11121 GCF_000325575.1 Pteropus alecto
ATTATTTCTTTGTTGAGTCTTTGCCTGGATGATCTGTCCATTGATGTCAATGAGGTGTTAAAGTCTCCTACTATGAGTGTATTACTATTGACCACTCCTTTTATGTCAGTCAATAATTGCTTTATGTATGCTCCTATGTTGGGTGTGTATATGTTTACTAGGGTTATTATGTAATGCCCTTTTTTATCTCTTATTATAGCCTTTGTTTTAAAGTTTATTTTATCTGATATAAGGATAGCTACCTCGGCTTTTTTTTTTTTTTTCATTTCTGTTTGCCTGAAATATCTTTTTCCATTCCTTTACTTTCAGTCTGTGAATGTCATTTGATCTGAATTGGTCTCTTGTAGGCAGCATATGCATGGGTCTTGATTTCTTATTCATTTGGTTACCCTATGTCTTTTGATTGGAGCGTTTAATCCATTTTCATTTAAAGCGATTACTGATAGGTATATTATTAGTACCATTTTATTATTCATATTTGTTATTTCTATTTTATTTTTTACCCCTTCTCTTTTTCAGAAGACCCTTTAACCTTTTTTTGTAAGGCTGACTTCTTGGTGATGAATTCCTTAAGGTTTTTCTTGTCTGGAAAGCTCTTTATCTCACCTTTCATTTTAATCGAAAGCCTTGCTGGGTAGAGTATTTGTGCTTGTAGATTCTTGTTTTTCATAACTTTGAATATTTCTTGCCAGTCCCTTCTGGCCTTCAAAGTTTCCATTGAAAAGTCAGCATACATTCTTATGGGGGGTATCCTTGTATGTAACTAGATTCCTTTCTCTTGCTGCTTTTTGATTCTCTCTTTGTCTTATCTTTGGCATTTTAATTATGATGTGTCTTGGTGTAGGTCTGTTTGAATTCCTCTTGTTTGGGATTCTGTGGTTCTCGAACTTGTATGTCTAATTCCTTGGCCAGGTTAGGGAAATTTTCTGTCATTATTTCTTCAAATAGATTCTCAATCCCTTGCTCTCTCTCTTCCTCTTTAGGTACTCCTATGATTCGGATATTTTTATACTTCATGTTGTCCCAGAGGTCTCTTAAACTATCCTCAGTTTTTAAAATTCTTTTTTTGTTGTTCTGATTGGATGTATTCAGCTAGCTACCTTGTCTTCAAGTTCACCAATTCAGTATTCTGTTTTGTCCAATGTACTTTCTAATGTATTCTTTATTTCAGTTATTGTATTCCTCATTTCTGTCTGGTTCTTTTTTATGGTTTCTATGTCCTTTTTATGCTTATCATCTCTCTGTTGAGGTTCTCATTGTGCTCATCCATTCTCCCCTTAAGTTCATTGAGCATCCTTGTAACGGTTATTTTAAACTCTGTCTCTGGTAGATTGCTTGTCTCCATTATATTTAGCTTATTTTCTGGAGTTTTCTACTGTTGTTTCATTTTCTACTGTTGTTTGTTTGTTTGTTTGTTTGTTTGTTTCTTCCTTCCTTCCTTCCTTCCTTCCTTCCTTCCTTCCTTCCTTCCTTCCTTCCTTCCTTCCTTCTCTCTCTCTCTCTCTCTCTCTTTCTTTCTTTCTTTCTTTCTTTCTTTCTTTCTTTCT
>NW_006437801.1:11195-16338 GCF_000325575.1 Pteropus alecto
ATTGGCCAGCTGGCATAATATGGAAGGTGTCCTTTGTGGCCTGGTGGAACACTCTCCCTGATCTCTTTTACCGGGAGCTCTGGATGTGATCTTTGTGTGGATTGTGTGTGATCTTCTGCTGTCTCCAAGGCTTTATTGTTGTTAGTAGATCAGTAGATGGGATTAATGCTCACGCTCACTAATTATGGGAATTGGCTGTACCCAGGGTAAGTGTTGCTGTGTGGGTGTTGACCACACTGGGTGGGATTTGCCCTAGCAGGTTTGTGTACTTGTTGCAACCACCTTTTGTGTGTATCACTAATAGGACTAATCAGGAGTTGTTCCATTGTGGTCTGATGCCAACCTCTAGATGTATTGGTTTTCTGGCCCCTTGGGAGGTGCTCTCCCATAGGCCAAGGTCAACTGTTGCTTTTGATTGCTCAGGGCTACCCAGTAAGAACTACAAAGTGATCTGCAGATGGCTGTTGCCTATGCTGGATCTATAGGTAAGTGGAAGAGACAGCGCTGTAGGAAGCAGTCGATCATCCCCCATCCCTTACCTATGGCTGTTTAGTGAAGGGACCAGTGCTCCTCAAGGCCTGATAGTACCTGTCAGTCTCTGAAACTGGATGTGCCTCTGGGTTATATGCGTGTTGGGTGGCAGAGGGACCTGGGAGTCTTCTGAGTCTATTGAGTAAATTTCCCCCTGCCACTACAGTGTCAGTTTACATGCCAATACTCTCTGTACAAGTTTCCACTCATAGCAAGGTCAGTTGGTGCCCACCCTGGGCCTAAATGTGCTACCCCAGTGCGGGGACAGCTGCCTATCAACGTGCAACTGGCACTTTATGTATTGGATTGGGCAGGAGCTCAGGGAGTCAAGGTCCATCAGGCCAATACAGATCCCTGCAATCTCCTCAGGAGACATTGCATCTGGTACAGGCAGTAGTCATCTGTTCACAACTGTTTTCTTCAAAATGAGCTCACTGTGCTAGTCAAGATCTGTTGCCTGTGCTGACTGCATAACTCCAGAACCAAGCAGGGCATGAGAGGCTGCTTGTTAATGGGCTGTAGGCACTCTGTGGCTTGGGTGAAGCAGGATCTCAGGGAAACAACGTCCGTCTGGTCAATACAGCCTCAGTTTGCTACAACTTCTGTGTCTGGGCATTCCCGCTGTAGTCATAGATTACAGTGAGACCAGCTGCAGTCTGAGGTGGTCTCACATACATCTATACTCCCCGGACACAATATTGCAACTCTTACAGTCAGGAGAGGTCTGCCTGCCACTGATTTCCCTGCAGTGCCCGCCCCGTGCTAGCCAGTTTGTTGCTTGTGTGGATTGGAAGTTCAGGTGATGGGAGGGGCTGGGCTGTGGCAGTTCACTGACAATGGGCCACCTGAGACAATTTGTGGGTAAGGAGGGGTGGGGTCTCAGAGAGACAATGGCAGTCAGATCAATACAGCCTCAGTCTTGCCGAAATTTTGGTAACTGTTCGTGAGTTCTCGCAGAAGTCCCAGATGACAGGAAGACCAGCTACTGTCTGGGACTGGCTCACAGGTCCCCGATATCTGCCCAAATTCATGTTGGCAGCAGTGATCTACCTGACCCTATCTCAGAAATGCGGCTCATGGTCACCCGCTGGGATTGGAAATGCGGTCCACAGCGCTGGCCCCTTGCTGAGGATGCTTGGCCCTGAATTGGAGCAGGTTTTGGCAGCCATCCCGCGACCAATGCCCTGGGCAATCTGCTGGTTGGGTGGAGCGGGTTGGTCCCCTCTGACCAGTGCTTTCTAATGGCCCTATGGCAGGAGTCTGCACAGTCAACCTGACATGGTCTGTAGATTGCCCGTTAGGGGAGCCGGACTAAGGCACAATGGTGGTTGCCCTTCCAGCCCTCGTTCTGTCTCCAGGTAAAGTAGACTTTCTCAGAATGAATCCCATGCAAGCCTCTTACCCACCACCGGTGTTCCTGGTGAGTGTCCACAGGTCAGAATGTCTGTGCGAGGGTCCTTCAAAGGAATGTCTAGGGATTCAGTCTCCATCTGTCTCACCGAGATGGATGGAATCCTTCTGGTTTCTACAGTCAGAGTTATTGGAATCTCCTCTTCCCTGGGCTGGGACCCTGGCCTGGAGAGCCCCCAGACCCTGGCCAGGACTCCCCCTCTCCTTCAAGAGTGCCTCTGTAGCCTTGCTCTCTGTCCCAGTGAGCCTCCACCACCTGCATGTGCAGGTCCAGCCCAATTCATGACTTTGCCCCTCCTACCAACTTCTATGTGACTCCTTTATATTATCAGACATTTGTGTTATGATCAGCTGAACTTCAGGTTATTCTCCACTTTGATTATTTTATAATTTGGTTTTAATTTCAGTGCGGACTTGGGAGGAGATGAACCCTGCTTTTACCTAGTCTGCCATCTTCTCCCCTCTCTCTGATAGAAATTTCTTTGAATTAGTAGATTGCTTTTAGGTTATATGGACATTTGAGCAATATTAATGCTTCCAATCCTTGAGCACTGTATTAACTTCTATTTATTTGTGTCATCTTTAATTTGCTTTATCAATGTCTTATAGTTTTCAGAGTACAGGCATCTCACCTCCTTTGTTAATAATAATAAATACTTATATTTATTCTTGAATATTTTATTCTTTTTGATGTTATTATAAATTATAAATGGAATTTTTAAATTTCTCTTTCTAGTAGCTTATTATTTTTTAGAAATACAATCAATTCTGTGTATCAATTATATATCCTGCACCTTTATTGAATTCATTTATTAGTTCTAATAGTTTTTTTTTTTGGTGGAATATTTAGGGTTTTCTATATATAGTATATGGTATCGTGTCATCCACAAATTGTGACAGTTTTACTTCCTCCTATTCAATCGAATGCCTTTTATTTATTTTTCTTGTCCAATTGCTGTGGCTAGGATTTCTAATAATATGTTAAATAAAAGTGGTGAGAGTGTGCATCCTTGTTCTTGATCTTAGAGGAAAAGTTTTTAGGTTTTCACAATTACGAGAGCTGTGGGATTGTCATATATGGCCCTTACTGTGTGGAAGTATGTTCCCTCTACAACCACTTTTTTGAGTTTTTATCACAAATGGATGTTGAATTTTGTCAAATGCTTTTTCTGCATCTATTGAGATGAGCATATGATTATTATCCTTGAATTTGTTGATGCAGTTTATCATTTTGACTGATTTGCAGATATTGAACCACCATTATATCACTGGAGTAAATCTCATTTGATCGTGTTATATGATCCTTTTAATGTATTATTAAATTTTGTTTGCTAATACTTTGTTGAAAATTTTTGCATTTTTGTTTATTAGGGATGTTGGCCCATAACTTTTTTTTTTTGTAGTGTCTTTGGTTTTTGGTATCAGAGTAATGCTGGCCTTATAGAATGAGTTGAGAAGCATTCTTTCCTCTTCAGGTTTTTGAATAGTTTAAGAAGGATAGACACTATTTTTTTCTTTAAATGTTTCATAAAATTCAACTGTGAATCCATTTTTTCCTAGGCTTTTGTTTATTGGGAGTGTTTTGAGTATGGATTCAATTTTGTTACATGCAATTCGTCTTTTCTGGTTATCTGTATCTTCCTGATTCAATCTTGGAAGATTATATGTTTTTAGGAGTTTATCCATTTCTTCTGGGTTGTCCAATTAATTGGTATTAATTATTTGTAGTAATCTTTTATGTTTCTTTACATTTCTGTGGTCTCTGTTGTTAATTCTCTCTCTTTTTTTCTTATTTTACTTATTTGGGCCCTCTGTCTTTATTTTCTGGTGAGTCTGGATAAAGATGTATCAATATTGTCCATTTTCTCCAAGAACTAGCTCTTAGTTTTATTTATCTTTACTATCATTTTTTTTTTAGTCTCTATTTCTTTTAGTTTCACTCTGATCTTTACCATACTCTTCCTTATACTAACTTTGGGAATTTTTTTTTTAGTTTCCTTAGGCATGAGGTTAGAAAGTTTATTTGAGATTTTTCTTGTTTATCGAGTCACTTGTATTGATATAAATTTCCCTCTTAGAACTGTTTATGCTGCATCTCAAAGATTTTGTAATGTTATGTTTCCATTTTCACTTGTCTTGAGGTATTTTTTTTTACTTCCTATTTGTTCTCTTTATTGACCCATTGAGTAGCATGTCATTTAGCCTACATGAGTTTGTGTTTTTTTCCAGTTTTCTTCTTATAGTTGAATTCTAATATTATATGGTTGTGGGTGGAAAAGATAGTTGATATGATTTTAACCTTCTTAAATTTATTAAGAATTGTTTTATGGCCTAACATGTAATTTATCCTGAAGAATGTTCCACGTGTACTTCAAAACAATGTGTATTCTGCTGTCTTTTGTATAGAATTTTCTCTATATATCTAAGTCCATCTGATCTAATGTGTTGTTTAAGTCTAATATTTCCTTGTTGACTTTCTGTCTGGATGATATAGCCATTGAATATAAGTGGGGAGTTAAAGTCCCCTACTATTATTGTATAACTGTTGATCTCTCTTTTTATGTCTGTTAGTATTGATTTATTTATTTAGGTGCTCCTATTTTGGGTGCATTGGTATATACAGGTTTTATATCCTCTTGTTGCATTGAGCTCTTTATCATTATGTAATGCTCTTCTGTGTCTCTTATAGCCTTTGTTTTCTTTTTCTTTTTTCTTTTATTAAAAAAATAAGTTAATTGGGGTAACATTGATTAATACAATTATATAATTTTCAGGTGTACATTTATCATTTGACATCTGTATATTCTATTGTGTGTTTACCACCCAAAGTCCAGTTTCCTTCAGCTACCATATATTGATCCCCTTTACCCACTTCACCCTCCCACTAAATCATATATTTGACCTTTTTTACCCCGACTATCTCCCTCCTTCTCCCCTACCCCACTAGTAACCAATTGTCTATAGTCCTCTGGGAACCACTAGCATATAGTCCATGTCCGTGAGTCTCTTTTTGTTTATGCTGCTCATTTGTTGCTTTTAGGTTTATATCCCACATATAAGTGATATCATGTGATTTTTCAACTTTTTCTGTCTGGCTTATTTCACTTAGCATGATTATCTTGAGGTCCATTCATATTGTCGCAAATGGCAGTATTTCATCTCTTCTTATGGCTGAGTAATATTCCATTGTATATATGTACCA
>NW_006437801.1:17072-18266 GCF_000325575.1 Pteropus alecto
GAAGAGGCTTTCCTTTCTCCACTGTATGTTTTTGGCTTCTTTGTTGAAGATTATTTGCCCATACAAATATAGGTTTACTTCTGGACTCTCGATTCTCTTTCACTGGTCCATGTGTCTGTTTTGATGCCAATACTATATCATTTTGATTACTGTCACTTTGTAGTATAATTTGAAGTCAGGCAGCCTGATGCCTCCAGCCTCATTCTTTTATCTCAGGATGGCTTTGGCAATACGGGGTCTTTTGTGCTTTCATACAAATCTGATGATGTTTTGTTCTATTTCTTTTAAAAATGCCAATGGGATTTTGATGGAGATTGCATTAAATCAGTATAATGCTTTAGGTAATATGGCCATTTTAACTATATTGATTCTTCCAATCCAAGATCACGGAATACCTTTCAATTTCTTTGTAGCTTCTTAGATTTTTTTGAATAGGGTTTTATAGTTTTCATTATATACATCCTTCACATGTTTTGTTAAATTTATTCCTAGGTATTTTATTTTTTCTGTTGCAATTGCAAAATGAATTATCATTTTCACTTTTTTTTCCTGACACTTCATTATTAGAGTATAGGAAAACTATGGATTTTTGAACATTGATTTTGTATCCAGAAACTTTACTGTATTTGCTTATCCTTTCTAGTAGTGCTCTTGTGGAGTTTTTAGTGTTTACTATATAGAGAATCTGCAAATAGTGACAGTTTGACTTCTTTGTTTCCTGTTTGGATGCCTTTTATATCTTTCTCTTATCCGATTGCACTCTTTAGGACTTCCAATGTTATACTGAGTAACAGTGGCAAAAGGGACAGGCTTGCCTTGTTCCAGATCTTAGAGGGAAGATTTTAGTTTTTCACCATTAAGTGTAATGTTGACTGCGGGTTTGTCATAGATGGCCTTTATTGCATTAAGGTTCTGTCCTTCTATATCAATTTTTTAAAGTGTTTTGATCATAAATGGATGCTGTATCTTGTTGAAGGCTTTTTCTGCGTCTATTAATATGATCATACAATTCTTATTTTTTAATTTCTTTATGCGGTGAATCACATTAATTGATTTGCATATGTTAAACCATCCTTGTGCCTCTGGGATGAAACTCACTTGATCGTGAGGTATATCTTTTTAATATGTTGCTGTATTCAGTTTGCTAGTATCTTATTTAGAATTTTTGCCTCTGTGTTCATGGGAGATATTGAT
>NW_006437801.1:19901-42457 GCF_000325575.1 Pteropus alecto
GGTTTTTCCTGATTTCTTTATGCAGTCGATCTCTAGCTTCAAAGCATTATGATCAGAGAATATGGTTGGTATGATTTCAAACCTCTTATATTTGTTAAGGCTATCTCTATGTTCCAGCATGTGGTCGACTCTTGAGAATGTTCCATGTGCACTAGAGAAGAATGTATAAACAGCTGTTTTGGGATGGAAGGCTCTGTAAATGTCATTTATGTCCAGTTGGTCTCATGTGCCATTTAAAGATTTTATTTCCTTATTGATTTTCTGTTTGGATGATCTGTCCATATCTGACAGAGAGGAATTTAGGTCCCCTATTACAATATTGTTTTGGTGTGTTTCTTCTTTTAGTTCTGTTAGTAATTGCTTTACATATTTCGGGGCTCCCTGATTGGGAACATAGATATTAAGAAGTGTTATGTCTTTTTGGTGCATGATTCCCTTCATCCTTATGATGGGTCCCTCAGTGTCTTTCTTTTCTTTTTTTTATTTTGAAGTCTATTTTGTCTGATATTAGTACCATTACTACTGCTTTTCTCTGAATGCCATTTTCTTGAAATATCATTTTACATCCTTTCACTTTGAGTCTATATTTGTCTTTGGAGCTGAGATGTGTCTCCTGACAGAAGCATGTGGTTGGGTTTTATTTTTTGATCCCTTCTGCCACTCTGTGCCTTTTTATTGGTGAGTTTAATCCATTTACATTTAGGGTGATTATTGAAATATGAGGCCTTCTTATAGCCATTTTATCTTTTGCTTTCTGGTAGTTCGGTGTTTTCATTGCTTCCTTGTCCCTTTGCTGCTGATTTTTTTTTATTATTATTTTGGTTAGCTTTTGTGAGTTTTCCTTCTGGTCCTTCTTGTTTTATGTTATATACAGTGGTTCTGAATATTTGGCATTTGGTTTCCATTTTGAATATGAAAATGATAGTTATATATATATATATAGTCATCCATTTTCTTCTGTGCGTGCCTTATCTCCATTCCCCTGTGCAAATTTGGATCTTTGAATCCCTCCATTTTCAGTCATCATTTTCACAATTTGTTCCTATGTAAGCTGAACATTCATTACTAACCTGTTGAATGAATTCTCTTTATCATTTAAGCTTATAATGCTCTGTCTTAGTAAGGGTTGCAGTCCTCTGCTTCTATTTGCCTGATAGTCACTTTACGCCGAATTATGTATTTTTGGGGGTCATTTTGTTTTAATCGAACTGACCCTTTTCGGTATTTCCTGTAGTGCAAGTCTCGTAGTGGAGAATTCTCTCAATTTTTGTATGTCGGGAAAAATTTTAATTTCTCCTTTATATCTAAAGGAGAGCTTAGCTGGATATATTATTCTAGGCTGGTAGTTCCTTTCACTTAATAATTTAAATATATGATTCCATTCCTTTCTGGCTTGTAAGTTTGCACTAAGTCTGAGGATAATCTAATGGGTTTACCTTTATATGTTACCGTTTTTTCTCCCTGGCTGCTTTGAGAATTCTGTCTTTGACTTTGATTCTTGATAATGTTAATACAATGTGTCTTGGTGAAGGCCTTTTTGGGTTGAGATAATTGGATGTTCTATTGGCTTCTTGAATTCCAAGCTCCAGCTCATTCCTTAGATTTGAGAAATTCTCATCAACTATTTGTCTGAAAATGCTTTCTAATCACTGCTCCTTTTCCTCCCCTTCGAGAATTCCCATTAATCTTATGTTTCCTCTCCTGATGGTATCAGTTAGTTCTTGTATTTCTCTTTCATTATTTTTTATTCTTTGGTTTCTCTCTTCTTCCTTATGATTTATTTCTAGATTTCTGTCTTTGATATCACTGATCCTTTCCTCCATTTGGTGAACTCTATTTCCCAGGCTTGCTATTTCATTTTTCAATTCTTGCAGTGTGTTCTTCATCTCCAGATCTTTTCTGTTCTTTTTGAGGGTTTCAATCCCTTGTTCTGCTCATCTAGTTGTTTTTTTTTAATTCCTGAAATTGTTGATATGATTTCTTTTGGATCTCATTGAATTTTTTTAGAAGTACCATCCTGAAGTTTGTGTCATTTAAATCGTGTATTTCTATGTCTGTAAGCTTATTTTATGGAGATTTTTCTCTTTTCTTTCTGAGATGTCTTGTCACCTTGGTTTTTCATGGTGTTTAGTGGACTATTTCTCAATGGACTATTTCTCCAGCTGGGATTAATGGAAATGTATCCTGTTGTTTTTCCAGAAAGAAGATTTATTATATAAAGGTCTCTCTTTAGCCTGTTGCAAAGAAGGCGCTTTTCTTTTGGTTTCTAGTAGGTCACATCTAAGCCTCTTGGATCCCTGTTTTATATAAAGTCTTAATACGCTTTTTAAATTTTCTTATAGATATTTAATAATGGTTGCTACCCTCAGTTTCAGTCCCTGTCAGTGTCAGCCACAGTCTCGGCAGCATTTGTTCAGATTCCCCTGGGATCCCGTGGTAATCGGTCTCAGAGGGTATGGGAAGAGGGGCCCTTTGGGTTAGGGCTGAGGGCTGTAGCTCAGCCTCAGTTTTGCAACCGCGGCTGGCACAAAACAACTGTTGTTCCTCTACGGGCCTGTCCCACTTCTCTGTTTTTGCCCTGATGACTGGGCCCTGCAGCTTTCCCAGGCAAGGCTGTTTGGGGAACTCGCCGCTCCTTCTCCTCTCCACCTCCTCCTGCAGGGAGCTCTGGCATCTTCTTTATTACTCCCGGCCCACACCCGACCCCTGGGGTTCTGACTTGTGGTAGCTCTTGTGCGCAGATCCCATGCTCAGATGTGCTGATGTGCAGTTTGCATGTTTTTTGTTGAGTTTTAAATGTTTATTTAGCTTATTGCTGTTTCAAAAGGAGAGATTTCAGGACGTCTCTTACTCCGCCATGCTTTCCAGAATCTGTAGTCTTTGTTTTAAAGTCTATTTTGTCTGATAAAAATATTGTTACCCCCAGATGTCTTTTTTTTCTATTTACATGGAATACATTTTTTCCATCCCTTCATTTTTAGTCTGTGTGTGTCTTTAAATCTGAGGTAGACACATATATATGAAACTTGTTTTTTAATCCATTAATGCATCCTATGTCTTTTGATTAGAGCATTTAGGCCATTTACATTTGGAATAATCATTTATAGGTATGTGCCTATTGCCAGTTATTTATTTTCTGGTTGTTTTTGTAGTTCTTCTCTGCTCCTTTCTTCTTCTCTTCCCTTGTGATTTGGTGACTTTCTCTTTTGTTATGTTTGGGATTCTTTCTCTTTATTTTTTGTATATCTATTACAGATTTTTGGTTTGTTGTTGTCATGAAACTTGTATATAACATCCTATGTATATAGTATTCTATTTTAAGTTGATGGCTACTTAAGTTTGAAAGCATTCTAAAAGTACTACATGTTTACTCTCCCCTCATTTTATGTCTTTGATGTCATATTTTACCTTTCTCTGTATGTATCCTTTATTATTGTAGACATAGATGATATTACTTCTTTTGCCTTTTAACCTTCATACTAGCTTTATAAGTTGTTGATCCACTATCTTTACTATATGTTTGTCTTTACCAATAAGAATTTTTCTTTCATATATTTTCTTATTTCTAGATTTGGCTTTTTATTTTCCACTTAAAGATGCCTTTTTAACATTTCTTTTAATGCTGATTTTGTGATGATAAACTCTTTTAGCTTGTGCTTGTCTGGGACACTCATTCTCCTTTAATTTCGAATGATAACCTTACAAATTAGAGTATTCTTGGTTGTAGGGTATTTCCTTCCATTTCTTTGAATATATCATACCACTCCTTTCTGCAATGTAAAATTTCTACTTAAAAACCTGCTGATAGTCTAATGAAGTTCCCTTATAAGTAACTAGTTGTTTTTCTTTTGCTGCTTTTAAGATTTTAATTATGATGTGTTTTGGTGTGAGTCTCTTTGGATTAATCATATTTGGAACTCTGTTGTTCCTGGACTTGTCTATCTATTTCCTTCCTTAATTTTCAGAAGTTTCCAGCCATTATTTCTTTGAATAGTTATTTTGACTCTTTCTCTCTTCTCCTGTGGGATCCTTATAATATAAATGTTAGTATGCTTGATGTGTCCCAGAGGTTTCTTAAACTTTCCTCTTGTTTTGATTTTTTTTTTTGCTGTTTCAATTGAGTGATTTCTACTACCTTGTATTCCATATTGCTTATGCATTCTTCTGCATCTTCTAATCTGCTGTTGATTCCCTCTAGTGTATATTTCATTTTAGTTATTGTATTCCTTAATTCTGTTTGGTTGTTTTTAATATTTTTTATCCCTTTGTTGAAGTTCTCACTGTGTTCATCTATAATTCTCCTGCATTTGGTATGCATCATTATGACTGTCACTTTGAACTCTTTATCTGGTGGACTGCTTATCTTCATTTTATTTAGTATTTTGGGGGGTTTTTGACTTGTTCTTTGATTTGGAACATATTCTTTTGTCTCCTAATTTTGCTAAAGTCTCTGTTTGTTTTGGGGTATTAGGTAGATAAGCTATGTCTTGAGGTATTGAAAGAGTGGCCTTATGTAGAAGCTATCCTATGGGGCCCAGTGGTGTAGTGCAATGGGTCACTAAAGTTAGGTGCTCCATGGGTGTTTTTGTATGGGCTGCATGCACCCTCCTCTAGTGGTTGGGTTGCAACTGCAGTGGGTGCACTGTTGGGCAGGACTGGCCCCTGGCCAGGCCATCTGTGAGGCTTGGCCATGAGTGCTGCAGGCATACTGTTGGGCTGGGCTGGCCCCCTAGCCTAGATGGCTGCAAGGCCTAGCCACAACTGCTGTGAGCATGCTGGTTTTCAGGGAAGACACCCAGCATGGCTAGCTGAGCGGTCTGGACATGCTTACTGCTGGTACACTGATGTGTCAAGCAGGCCTCCAGTGTGGGTGGCTGTAAGGCCTTTTCTCTACCTTTGTGGGCACATCAGTGAGTGAGAGCTGGTCTTGTAGAGTTGGGTGCCACCTTTCAGGAGCTCTTGAGGTACCTGCCATGTGCTGGAGGTTAAGATACTTCTTTGGAGGGGCTCTGGTCCCTCCTGGAGCCACAAGACTGGCATTGGTGGATTGGGTGCTGTTTTGGAAGAGCTCTGGTGCTGTCTGAGGCCATTTGCTTGGTGCTTGGGGTTTGAGAGTTATTTTGGAGGGTCTCTGGTGTTCCCTGGGGTCAACTACCTGGTACTTAGGAGTAGAGCGCCACTTTGAAAGGGTTCCACTGGGTGCTGTGGGGTGGAGCATGGCTTTGGTGGAGCATCAATGCCACCTACCAGGTGCTGGGGAGTGGGGTGCTACTTTGGATTGGCTCTACTGCCTCCTCAGGGCTACCTGTTAGGTGCTGAGGGGTGAGACACTACTTTGGAGGGGCTCCAGCGCAAATTGAAGCCACTTGCCATGAGCTGCTAGGTGGAGTGCTGCTTTGTAGGGGCTCAAGTACATGCTGCCTGGGGTGAGGATGTTTGGTTGGGCGGGTCTTCAGTGGACTATCAGGGTGGGGCAAATGGTTAGCAGGTTAATGAAGGGTGTGAAAACTGGTACCCTCTAGTGCCAGGTCAGCTGGTTCAATGTAGATTAAAACAAAGCAAACAAAAATATGATGCCCACACAAGCTTCCATCTCCACAGAAAGTTCCAACAGATCTCTGCGCTTTTGACACATGTTCTAAAATTAGTCAATGTATCTCCTTCACATATTACTCAGGAACTTTTCAAATTGCTGCCTCTGCCCTGAGACTGAGAGCAACTGAGTTCATACATGGGCCCTTTAAGGGAAATGCCTGATTTTTTTTGCAGTCCTTTGGCTCTCCCATATGTAAGCTTCACTGGTTTTTTTAAACCAGATATTATGAGGTTCCTCTTCCTGGTCCATATCCCTGAGCTGGGTAGCCCAATATGGGTCTCAGAACCCTAGTTCTTCAGTGGTATCTCTATAGTTATGATATCCCTCCCAACTTTGAAATGCTGCACCAGGGCCACAGGTCCTGACTAGATCATGTCTCTGCTCCTTCTACCCATCTTTTTATAAAGCATTTTATTTTATTATTAGTTTCAAGTATACAGTACATTGATTAGACATTTATATAGCTCATAAAACGATCCCCCCAATTACTCTGTCACCCATCTGGCCCTACACATAGCCATTACATTACTGCTGGCTGCATTACCTATGCCACATTCCCTGTCCCCATGACCATCTCTCAACTACTAATTTGTGCTTGTTTAGCCCTCCACTGCTTTCTCTCAGGCCCCCGACACCCCTCCCCTCTGACTGTCACCAGATTGTCTACATTTGTGAGTCTGTTTTTGATTAATTTGTTCTTTTTGTTCTTTAGATTCCACATATAAGTAAAATTATATGGTATTTGTCTTTTTCAGTCTGACTTATTTTGCTCAGCATAATACTCTCCAGGTCTACCCATGTCAATGCAAATTGTAGGATTTCATTTCTTTGTGGCTGAATAATATTCCATTGCATATATAAACCATAACTTCTTTATTCAGTCATCTGTTGATGGGCATTTAGGTTGCTTCCATATCTTGGCTATTCTGAACAGCACTATAAGAACATGGGGGTGTATAGATCATTACGAATTAGTGTTTTGATTTTCTTTGGATAAATTTCTAGAAGTGCAATTGCTTGGTCAAAAGGTAGATCAATTTTTAATTTTTTGAGGAACCTCCAGACAGTTTTCATTGTGGCTGTACCATTTTGTAATCCCGCCAAAAGTGTACAAGTGTTCCTTTTTCTCCATATCCTCGCTAACACTTGTTTTTTGATTTATTGATGATAGCCATTCTCACAGGTGTGAGGTGATATCTCATTGTGGTTTTAATTTGCATTTCTCTGATGATTAGTGACCTTGAGCATCTTTTCAATGTCTATTGGCAATCTGTACTTCCATTTTAAAGAAATATCTGTTCAGGTCTTCTGCCAATTTTTGAATTGGATTTTTTGTTGTCGTTGTTGAGTTGTATGAATTCCTATGTATTTTGGATATTTACCCCTTATCAGATGTAGCATAAATGAATATCTTCTCACATTGAGTTGGTTGTCTTTTCATTTTGTTGATGGTTTTCTTTGTTGCACAAAACCTTTTTAATTTGATGTCCCATTCATTTATCTTTTCTTTTGTTTCTCTTGCCTGAGGAGATAAATCCAAAAAGAAATTATTGTTAGTAATATCAGAGAGATTACTACCTATGTTTTCTTCTAGAAATTTTATGGTTTCAGGTCTTTCATTTAAGTCTTTAATCCATTTTGAGTCTATTCTTGTACGTGGTGTAAGAAGGTGATTGATTTTTTTTTGCATGTATCAGTCCAATCTTCCCATCATTTAGTGAAGAGACTGTCTTTACCCCACCATATATTTTTGCCTCTTTTGTCATGTATGAAATGGGAAGATAGGTGTGGATTTATTTCTGGTTTCTCTATTCTGTTCCACTGATCTATGTCTGTTTCTATGCCAGCATCATGCTGTTTTGATTACTGTAGCCTTGTTATTTGACATTAGATAGTGTGATACCTCTAACTTTGTCCTCCTTTCTCAAGGTTGCCATGGTAATTCGGGATCTTTTATGGTTCTATATACATTTTTGGATTTTTGTTCTAGTGCTGTGAAAAATGCCATTGGTATTTAGATAAGGATTGCATTGAATCTATAGATTGCTTTGGGTATTATGGCCATTTAATGATATTGATTATTCCTACCAATGAGCATGGTATATGCTTCCATTTATTTGTATCTTCTTCAATTTCTTTTTCAATGACTTATTATTTTTTCAAAACAGGTCTTTTGCCTCCTTGGTTATTTGATTCATAACTATTTTATTGTTTTTGATGCTATTGTAAATGGTGTTATTTTCCTAATTTCTCTTTCTGAAAGTTTATCATTGGTGTATACAAATGCAACTGATTTCTGAATATTAATTTTGTAATCTTTTACATTACTGAATTCATCGATTAGTCTTAAGTGTTTTTGTGGAATTTTTAGGGTTCTCTGTCATGTCATCTGCAAATAATGACTTTCACCTCTTCCTTTTCATGTTTTACCTCTTCCTTTTCAATTTGGATGTCTTTTGTTTCTCTTTCTTGTCTGTTGCTGTAGCTAGTACTTCCAACATGAGGTTGAACAGAAGTGGTGGAAGTGGACAATCTTGTCTTGTTTCTGTTCTTAAGAAAAAATGCTTTTAACCTTCCCTATTGAGTATATTAGTTGTAGGTTTGTCACATATGGTCTTTATTACGTGGAGATACGTTTCCTACATTGCTGCACCTATTTATTCCTAGCATAAATAGGTGCTAGGTTTTGTTGAATGTTTTTTTCTGCACTTATTGATAAAATCATATGATTTGTATCTTTCAATTTGTTAATGTGGTGTATCACATTAACTGATTTGTGGATGTTGTACCAATCTTGCATCCCAGGAGTAAATCCACTTGACCGTGGTGTATGACATTTTTAATGTATTGCTGAATTCGGCTTGCTAATATTTTCATGAGGATTTTTGCATCAATATTCATAAGGGATATCGGCCTATAGTTTTCTGTATTTGTATTGTCTCTGTTTGGTTTTGGAATCAGGGTAATGGTGACCTCATAAAAAGAATTAGGTAGACTTCTTGTTTTTGGATTGAGAAGAAGATGGCAGATTAGGTAAAAGCAGGCTTAGCCTCATCCCAAGTCTGCATTGAAATTACAACCAAATTATAAAATAGTCAACGTGGAGAATCACCTGAAGTCCAGCTGATCATAATGTGTATGTCTGATAATATAAAGATGGAGCCATATTGAATTTGGTAGGAGGGGCAAAGTCATGAATCAGGCTGGCCCCACACCCGAGGGTGGTGGAGGAACACAGGGAGGGAGAGTGAGGCTACAGAGGTTCCCCTGAAGGAGAGAGGGGTCCTAGCCTCATTCAGGGGCCCCTCAGCCCAGGATCCCAGCCAAGGGAAGAGTAATTTTATTTTATTATTTAAATCTCTGACTGTAAAAATAAGAGTGGATTCTGGCCATCTGAGTGAAATGGAAGGAGAATGAAACCCTAGGTGCTCATTTGAAGGGCCTACATACAGGCTTTCTCACCCGCGGATGCTCACCAAGGGCACTGGTGGTGGGTCAGAGACTCATGCAAGATTCATGTGGGGAGAGATTGCATTTCCTGGTGTCAGAACAAGGGCTGGAAAATCAGCCACCATTGTGCCTTAGTTGGGCCTAGGGGCAATCTTCAGACCTTACCAGCTTACCTGTACAAATTCCTCCCACACAGCAAATATGGAAGTACTGGCCTGAGGAGATCAGCTCACCCCACCCAACATGCAGATTGCCCAGGGCTTTTGTTGTTGGGTGGCTGCCATGTCCTGCACCAATTCAGGGCCAAACATTTGCAGCTGGTAGCCAGTGCTGTGAGTGAGTATTTTGCAGACAGTTTCAGACATATCACTGCTGCCAACATGAACTTGGGTGGATCTTGAGTATCTGTGGGCCAGTCCGAGACAGCAACTGGTCTTGCTGTGATCTATGACTTTTGTGGGAACGTACGAACAGTTACCCAAGTTGCAGAAAGACTGACTGATCTGACGGTCATTGTCTCCCTGAGACGCTGCTCTACCCAACCCACAAATTGCCCCAGGTGGCCCATTGACAGTTAACCACCACAGCCTGCCCCTACCCCCAGGTCTCCCAATCCACAAAGGTAACAAACTTTGGCTAGCACAGGGTGGGCATTGCAGGAAAATCAGTTGCAGGCAGACCTCTGCTGCCTGTAAGAGCTGCAATATCATGGGAGAGGGTGATTATAAGGATATGTGGGACCACCCCAGCTGGTCTCACTGTGATCTATGACTACAGCAGGAATGCCCGGGCACAGAAGCTGCTGCAAAACTGACGGCACTGAGGCTGTATTGGCCTGACAGCCTTTGTCTCCCTGAGATCCCATTTCGCTCAAGCCACAACATTCCTGCAACCATTGACAGGCAGCCTTTCTCGCCTTGATTTTCTCTGAGGTTGTGCATTCTGTGCAGGCAGGAGACTTTGGCTAGCGCACTGAGCGCATTTCGGGGAAAATAGTTGTGGACAGACCAGTGCTGCCTATACAAGCTGCAATCTCTCTTGGGGGATCTCAGGGCTCTGTGGACGCCCCCACCCCAGACAGCAGATTGTCTCCCTGTGATCTGTGACTACTGAAGGAATGTAGAGACAGAAATTATAGAAAACTGAGGCTATTGGCCTGACGGCCTTTGAATCTCTGAGATCCTGCTCCATCCAATACACAAAATGCCCACAGCACGTTGATAGGCATCTGCCCCTGCCCTGGGGTGGCGCATTCAAAATAGTCAACAAATCTCAGCCAGAGAAGTGAGCAAAGTTCAGGGAATACAGTGATAGAAAGTTCACTGCTACCAGCATGAGATACAGTATCACTTGGGCAGATATCAGGTATTTGTGGACCCAGCACAGATGACAGTAGGTCACGCAATGATATCTAACTTTGGTGGGAGCATGCAGCCCCAGAGCTGGCAGCAAATCTGGTGCTGTGTAGGCCTGACAGCCCCATATCACACTGAGGTGATGCCCCACCTAACCCACAAATCACCTGTGGCAAGCCTTCTCCAAGGCAACCTAGCCCCATCCTGTGCTTTCCTTGGGTCATGAATTCAACATCAAACAAAAGTAATCAGTTCGTGAAGCCCACGCGAAGCCCATTCAGCTGGGAGAAACATTCAGTAGTAGGCCATAAACTCATGCCCGCAAACTTCAATAATTCTTAAACAGAGCTTGGGTGTTTTCAGGACCAAGGTGGGCAGCAGCTG
Organism: Pteropus alecto; assembly: GCF_000325575.1. NCBI lineage: Eukaryota > Metazoa > Chordata > Mammalia > Chiroptera > Pteropodidae > Pteropus > Pteropus alecto. The sequence goes on from NW_006437801.1 coordinate 30,687, forward strand.
ACCTTGCTAGGATTGGAAACTTGTACAGGGAGCCACAGAGACAGTGCCGGCATGTAAACTGACATTGCAGTGGCAGGGGGAAATTTACTCAATAGATACAGGAGACCCCCTGGGATTCCTGCACCACTCAACATGCATATTACCCAGAGGCTCTTCAAGTTTCAGAGACTTACAGGCAACTGACAAGCACTGTGAACTTTGAGGAGCACTGCTAAATCTGCTAAACTGCCCTAGGTCAGGGACGGGAGATAACCGGATTGCTGCCTACAGCATTGTCTCTTCCACTTACATATAAACTCAGCATAGGCAACAACCATCTGAAAATTGCTTTGTAGCTCCAACTAGGTAGCCTGGAGCAATCAAAGGTAGCAGCTGACCTTTGCCTATTGAGGACCCCCTTCCAGGGGGCCACAAAACCAATACACTTGAAGGCTGGCACTAGACCACAATAGAGCAACTCCTGACTAGCTCCATAAGTGGTACACAGAAAGGGTGGTCTCAACAAGTATACAAGCCTGCTGAGGCAAATCCCACTCAGAAAGATAAGCTCCTACACAGCAACTCTTACCCTATGGGCAAAGCTCATTCCCACAACTAGTCAGATTGAATGTTAATCCAAACCGCTGATGTACTAACACCAAAAAAAGCTTGGTTACAACAGAAGATCACACACAACCCACACCAAGATCACATCCAGAGCCCCCAGCACAGGAGATCAGGGAGAGTGTCTCACTGGACCACACATTAGGCCATCTGGCCAAGGCTGAGAGATGAAACAAATATTCCTGACACATAGAAATAACAGAGAGAGGATAATAAAATGAGAAAACAAAGAAACATGCCACAAATGAAATAATAGGAGAAAACTCCAGAAAATAAGCTAAATGAAATGGAGGCAAGCAACCTACAAGAGACAGAGTTCAAAATAATGTTTATAATGATGCTCAATGACCTTAGGGGGAGAATAGATGAGCACAATGAGAATCTCAACAGAGAGATAGTAAGTATGAAAAAAAGGGCATAAAACAATAAAAAAAGAACCAGAAAGAAATGAAGAATACAATAACTGAAATGAAGAATACAGTAGAAGGATTCAACAGTAGATTGGATGAAGCAGAAGATCAAATCAGCAAACTCAAAGACAAGGTAGCAGAATACATCCAATCAGAAAAACAAAAAGAAAAAGAAATTTAAAAATGTTGGGATAGTTTAAGAGACCTCTGAAAAAATATGAAGCATAACAATATCTGCACCATAGGATACCTGAAAGAAATGAGAGAAAGCAAGGGATTGAGAATCTGTTTGAAGAAATAATGACAGAAAACTTTCCTATTCTGGCAAAAGAATTAGACACACAAGTTCAGGAAGCACAAAGAGTTCGAAACAAGAGGAATTCAAATAAACCTCTACTGAGACACATCATAATAAAAATTCCAAAGGTCAAAGACAAAGAAAGAATCTTAAAAGCAGCAAAAGAAAGCAGCTAATTACTTACAAGGGTACCCCCATAAGAACATATGCTGATTTTTCAATGGAAACTTTGAAGGCCAGAAGGGAATGGCAAGAAATATTCAAAATTATGAAAAACAAGAATTTACAGCTATGAATACTCTACCCAGCAAGGATTTATTTTAAAATGGAAGATGAGATAAAGAGCTTTCCAGACAGGGAAAAACTTAAGGAACTCATCACCAACAAGCCAGTAATACAAGTCAAAGAGACTTGTAAAAAACGAAGGGTTAAAAAAGAAAAAAAGAAAAAACAAATACAAATAATAAAATGACAGTAACTATGTACCTATCAATAATCACTTTAAATATAATTGGACTAAACCCTCCAATCAAAAGAGATAAGGTAGCCAAATGGATATGAAGACAAAACCCATGCATATGCAATCTACAAAAGACTGACTTCAGATCAAAAGACCCACACAGACTGAAAGTAAAGGGATGGAAAAAGATATTTCACACAAATGGAAATGAAAAAAAAAAAAAGAATAGTAGCAACACTTGTATTAGATAAAATAGAATTTAAAACAAAGGTTATAACAAGAGACAAAGAAGGGCATTGCATAATGATAAAGAGATTAATAAATCAAAAAGACATAGCACTAGAAAACATAAGCACCCATTATAGGAGCACGTACATAAATGAAGCAATTTTTGATTGACATAAAAGAAGAGATGAACAGTAATACACTCATAGTAGGAGACTTTAATACCCTATTGACACCAATGGACAGATCTTTCAGACAAAAAATTGACAAAGAAACAATGGGCCTAAAAGACACACTAGACTAGATGGATTTAATATATATTTTCAGTGTCTTTCATCCCACACAGGGAATATATATATTCTTCTCAAGTGCACATGGAACATTTTCCAGGATAGACCACCTGTTAGGACACAAACAAGTCTCAATCAATTTAAGAAGATTGAAATCATATCAATCATCTTCTCCAACCACAATGATATGAAACTAGAAATCAACTACAAGAAAAAAAAACTGGAAAATACACAAACATCTGGAGGCTAAATAACGTGCTACTAAACAATGAATGGGTTGTCAATGAGATCAAGGAAGAAATCAAAAGATATCTAGAAAATCCATGAAGAATGAGGTGCTTTTCAGCAACTCAAAAAGCAATCAAACCAAAGAAAATTATACTTCTTCAGTGCAATTAAAAAGTACTAGACTGACATCAGAAACATGATGGAGTGAGAGATGTCCCCAGATCTCTCCCCTTGAAACAACAATAAGCTGAACATCTAAAACTCAACAAAAAACATTCAAACTGCACATCAGCACATCTGAGCCTGAGATCTGCACATAAGAGCTACCACAGGTCAGAACCTTGGGAGTCCGGCGGCAGAATAGGAGAAACAAAGAAGCTGCCTCTTGCAGCCAAAGCTCACTGCAGGGAGAGGGGGATGGGAGAAGGTACAGCAGAATCCCTGAACAACCCTGCCTGGGAGAGCTGTGAGCTCCACATGGCTGCGGCATTTCCCCGGAATCAAAACAGAAAGCAGAGAAGTGGTGATGGCAGAGCAGCAAAGGTTGATTGTTACCAGCACTGGATGCAAGACAGGAGGCTGAGCCACAGCCCCAACACTTGAAACCAAAGGGACCCTGCCCCCATATCCTCTGAGACCGAGCACTACTGAACCCCAGGGGAATCTGAGCATATGCTACCAAAACTGTCGCTAATACTGACAGGGACTGAAACTGAAGGTTGTGAGTGTGATTGAATATCTATAAGAAAAGAAAAGGCATTATTAAGACTTTTTATAAAATAAGGATCCAAGAGTCTTAGCTGCCACCTACTGGAAACCAAAAGAAAAACACCTTCTTTGCAACAGGCTATGACAGACCTTTATATAATAAGTCTTTCTGGAAAAAAAGCAGAATATACTTCCATTAAAGCCCAGGTGGAGAAATGGTCCATTAAACACCATGAGTAACCTAGGTGACAAGGTATCTCAGAAAGAAAGAGAAAAATCTCCAGAAAATAAGCTTACAGACATGAAACATGAGACCTAAATGACAGAGAATTCAGAATGTTACTTCTCAAAATACTCAATGACATTCAAAACAATTCATATAAACAATTTCAGGAATTGAAAAAAACAACTAGATGAGCAGAATAAGTTCTTTAGCAAGGAGATCGAACCCCTCAAAAAGAAGAGAATAGAACTTCTGGAGATTAAAAACACACTACAAGAGTTGAAAAATGAAATAGCAAGCTTGGGAAATAGAGTCAACCAAATGGAGGAAAAGATCAGTGATATCGAAGACGGAAATCTAGAAATAAGTCAGAAGGAAGAAGAGAGAAACTGAAGAATGAAAAATAATGAAAGAGAAATACAAGAATTAGCAGATACCATCAGGAGAAGAAACATAATAATGGGCATCCCCAAAGGGGAGGAAAAGAGCAGGGATTAGAAAGCATTTTTAAACAGTTGATGAGAATTTCCCAAATTTAAGGAATAAGCTGGAGCTTGGAATTCAAGAAGTCAACAGAACACCCAGTTTTCTCAACCCTAAAAGGCCCTCATCAAGACACATTGTATTAAAACTATCAAAAATCAATGACAAAAGTAGAATTCTCAGGGCAGCCAGGGAGAAGAAAATGGTAACTTATAAAGGAAAACCCATTAGAATATTGGTAGATATCTCAGCACAAACCTTACAAGCAAGAAAGGAATGGAATTAAATATTCAAACTATTAAATAAAAGGAACTACCTGCCAAGAATAATGTATCCAGCTAAGTTCTTCTTTAGATATGAAGGAGAAATAAAGACCTTTCCAGACATACAAAAATTGAGGGAATTCTCAACTATGAGGCCTGCACAACAGGAAATCCTTAAAGGGGTCAACTCACCTAAAACAAAATGACAAAAAAAATCCCGTAATTAGGAGTAAGGCAATAGCAGGTATATAGAAGAGGAGTTCAAACCTTACTAAGAGCAGAGCATTATAAGCTTAAACAATAAGAATAGATTTGCTATAGCAAGGTACCAATGAATGTTTGGCATACATAGGGACAAATTTAGACAACAATGACTGAAAAGAGGAGGATGCAAAGATCCAAATTCATAAAGGGGAATGGAGATAAAGCACACACAGAAGAAAATGGTCAACTGTATGTATATAACTATCCTCTATATTTGTAATGTAACAACATGCCAAAGATTCAGAACTGAAGTATGTAACATAAAGCAAGAAGTCTCAGAGAGAAAGTCCCTAAATCCCACCTGAAAAAAAGAACAAAACAGACACAGAAGGACAAAGAAGCAGTGGAAACATCGAGCTAACAGAAAGCAACACATAAAATGGTTATAGGAAAACTTTATATTTTAATAATCACCCTCCATGTAAATGGACTGAACTCACCAATAAAAAGTTGCAAAGTGGCAGAATGGATCAAAAAACAAAACGCAATCACATACTACCTCCAGGAGACACATTTCACATCCAAAGGCAAATATAAACTCAAATTGAACAAATGGAAAATGATATTTCAAGCAAATGGCATTCAGAGAAAAGCAGTAGTAGTGGGACTAATATCAGATGAAATAGACTTCAAAATAAAGAAGGTAAAGAAAGATACCGAGGGACACTTCACAACGATAAAGGGAATCATACATCAAGAAGACATAACACTTATTAATATCTATGCTCCTAATTAGGGAACCCCGAAATATGGAAAGCAATTACTAACAGAGCTAAAGAGAGAAACAGACCAAAACACTATCATACTAGGGCACCTAAATACCCCACTGTCGGATATGGACAGATTATCCAAATAGAAAATCAATAAGGAAATAACCTTAAATGACACATTACAGAGCCTTTCATCCCCAAATAGCTGCTTATACATTCTTCTCTAGTGCACATGGAACATTCTCAAGAATTAACCACATACTGGAACACAGAGATAGCCTCAACAACTATAAGAAGGTTGAAATCATTCCAATCATATTCTCTGATCATATACTTTGCTAGAGATCACCTGCAGAAAGAAATCAAGAAGAACCACAAATACATAGAGATTAAACAACATGCTACTGAACAATGACTGGGTCAGAGAAGAAATAAAAAGAGTGATCAAGAGATATAGAGAAACAAATGATAATGATAGTACAACATATCAAAACTTTTGAGACATGGCAAAAGCGATAATAAGAGGAGAGTTCATATCATTACAGGCCTATCTCAAAAAACATGAATGAGCACAAACAACCTAAAGCTTCATCTTAAAACACTAAAAAAGCAAGAACAAATGAAAGCTAAAGACAGCAGAAGGAAAGAAATAATCATTATTAGAGCAGAATTAAATGCAATTGAAAACAAAAAAAAACAATAGAAAAAATAAATGCAACAAAGAGCTGGTTCTTTGAGAAGGTTAATAAAATTGACAAACCCCTGTGGTAACTCTTATGTGCAGTTCTCACACTCAGACATGCTGGTGTGCAGTTTGGGTGTTTTTTGTTGAGTTTTAGATGTTCAGCTTATTGTTTCAAGAGGAGAGAACTGGGAGACATCTCTCACTCCACCATGTTTCTCCTCGCAAAACCAATTCCTCTCTTTCATAACTTTGAATTTTTCTTGCCCATCCCTTCTGGTTCTCTTGAGAATCTGTAGATATTCTTATGGGGGTACTTTTGTAAGTAACTAGCTGCTTTTCTGTTGCTGCTTTTAAGATTTTTCTCTGTATTTGACATTGGCATTTTAATTATGATATGTCCTTGTGTGGGTCTGTTTGAGTTCCTCTTTTTTGGGGCTCTTTGTGCTTCCTGGACTTGTATGTCTCATTCCTTTGCTAGGTTAGGAACATTTTCTGTCATTATTCTTTTTAGATTCTCAGTCCCTTGCTCCCTCTGTTCTCCTTCTTGTACTCTTATGATTCAAATATTGTTATGCCTCATGTTTTCCCAGAAGTCTCTTAAACTAGCCTAATTAATTTTTTTTTCCTTTTTGCTCTTCCGCTTGGGTGTTTTGTGCTACCTTATCTTCCAGATCGCTTATTTGATCTTCTGCTTCATCTGCTCTACTGTTGATTCTTTCTAGTGCAGTCTTCATTTCAGTTATCATATTCTTCATTTCTGACTGGTTCTTTTTCATAGTTTCTATGTCCTTTTCCATGCTTACTATCTCTTTGTTGAAGTTCTCATCAAGATTATCTATTCTTCCCCTACATTAATTGAGTATCCTTATAACCATTATTTCGAACTCTTTCTCCGGTAGTTTGCTTGCCTCCATTTCATTTAGTTTATTTCCTAGAGTTTTCTACTGTTTCATTTGTGGCATGTTTCTTTGCTTTCTCATTTATTTGAATCTCTGTGTTTGTTAGGAGGTTTTGTTTTATCTCTCAGCCTTGGCCAGATGGTCTTGTATGGTAGGTGTCCTCGTTGCCCAGTGGCACAATCTCCCTAATCATCTGTGCTGGTGGCACTGGATGTGATATTTGTGTGAGTTGTGTATGTTCTTCTGTTTTAGCTAAGGCTTTATTGTTGTTTACACATAAGTGGATTGTATTAATGCTCAGGCTGACTAACTGTGGGAATCGGCTATGCCCACAGGGTATGTGTGGCTGTGTTGTGACTGTCTCCACTGAGTGGGATTTGTCCTAGTAGGCTTGTGTAATTGTTGAGACCACTTTTTAGGTGTACCAATTATGGAGCTTGTCAAGTGTTGCTCTGTTGTGATCTAGTGCCAGTCTCCAGGTGCGTTGTTTTTCCGACCCCTTGAGAGGGGCTACACAGTAGGCCCCGGTCAGCTACTGCTTTTGATTGCTCAGGGCTACCTGGTGGGAATTACAAAGCAATTCGCAGATGGTTGCCGCCTATGCTGGATCTATAGGTAAGTGGAAGGGACAATGTTGTAAGCCCAAGTCTGATTACCCCCAGTACCAGGCCTGGGGTGACTTAGCAGAAGATCCAGTGCTCTTTAAGGCTTAAGGCTTCCTGTCAGTTGCCTGTAATACTCCACAACCATTACAGCTTCTTGGTAATATGCATGTTGAGTGCTGCAGGGACCCAGGGAGTCACCTCAATATATTGATCAGATTTCTCCCAGCCACTGCAGTGTCAATGTAGATGCCAGTGCTGTCTCCGTGGCTTCCTGTAAAAATCTCATTTCACAGCAAGGCCAGCCACTGCCTGCCTTGGATATGCAAGCACTTGAGATCCGTACAAGAAATACTGAATCTCAGGGGCAGGGTTTTGTGGCCTACCACCAAAAGTCTCTCACGGTATGTATGGGCTTTGCATGAGCTGCACAAACTGAGTGCTGTTGTTTGCTGTTGAATTAATGTCTCAAGGAAAGCACAGGATGTGTCTGGGTTGTCTAGCAATAGGCTTGCCCCAGGTGATTTGCGGGTTAGGTGGGGCAGTGTCTCAGTGAGACACGGGGTGATCGGGCCTATACAGCACCAGATTTGCTGCTAGTTCTGGGTCTGTGGGTTACCACAAAAATCACGGATCACTGTGAAACTCACTGCCATCTGGGATGGGCCCACAGACCCCTGTGATCTGTCCTAGTGATATCGTATCTCATACTGGCGGCACTGATCTGCCCACCGTAGTTTTCCCTGAAATGCAAGCACTGAGCTTGCCGAGATCTGTTGCCTGCATGGAATGTGCATCCCTGGAAGCAGATAGAGCAGGGTTGGCTGCCTGGCACTGGGCTGCTGCGGGCAATTTGTGGGTTATGTGGAGTGGGATATCAGGGAGACAAGGGGCCAACAGGCCAATACAGCCTCAGTTTTGATGCAAGTTCCTAATTTGCAGGTTCCAATAGAAGTCACAGATCACAACAAGACCAGCTGCTGTCTGGTGTGGGCTCACAGACCCCCACAATCCACCCAAGTTCATCCTGGCAGCGGTGATTCACCCATAACTGTTTTCCCTGAAACTCATGCATTGTACCAAGTGAGACTGCCCTCATGAAATGCATGGCCTGGAAAGGGGATGTGTGGCTGTTCAGCAACTGATTGCCATGGGCAATTTGTGGATTGGGGTCTCAGGGAGACATGGGACCATCAGGCCAATACTGCCTCAGATTTACTGCAAGTTCTGAGTTTATGGGTTCCTACAAAAGTCACAGATCACAATGAGACCCATTGTCATCTGGGGCGCGACCACAGACCTCCACAATCCGCCCAACCTCATGTTGGCATCAGTGATCTGATGGAAACTATTTTTCCTGAAATGCACACACAGTGCTTTCTGAGGTCTGATGCCTGTGTGGAATGTTCAGGCTCAGAAAGGGTGAGGGCAAGGGCGACTGCCCAGTGTCCGGCCATCTGGACTATCTGTGGGTTGGGTATGGTAGATCTATTTTACCCAGCCAATACAGCTTCAGAATTGACTGTACAGGGAGAGGGTTCAGCACAAGCAAGCTGGTGCCCATCTTCAGGCTGCCCCACAGGGAGGCCTGATTAAAGCACAATGGCTGCTGCTTCTCTAGCCATTGCTCTGGTGCCATGTAATGCAGTCTTTCCTCATATGAGTCTTGCACCTCCTGAACCTCCATCCCTCTGCCAGTGCTCAGGGTATGTCTGCAAGCAAGAGAGTCTCTGTGTGGGCCTTTTAAGGGGGATGTCTGGGTTTTCAGGTTCCTTCTGTCTCACCTGGATGGCCAGATCTCCACTGACTTTTACAGACAAATCTTTTGGGAGCTCCTCTACCCTGGGCTGGGACCCTAGGCTGGGGAGCTCCCATTTGGGCTAAGACTCATCTCTCTTTCAGGGAGGCCTCTGCAGCTGTGTTCTTCTTCTCAGTGGTCCACCACCACATGCAGTTATCAGTCCAGCCTGATTTGCATCTTCACCACTCTTACTGGTTTTGATGTGGCTCCTTTGTATCATCAGATATATGTATTATGATCAGCTGGACTTCAGATGATTCTTTATGTTGATTATTTTATAATTTGGTTATTTTAATTGTGGTCCTGAGAGGAGGCAAACCCTGTTTTCACCTAGTCTACCATCTTCTCTCTCCTTTTATACATCTCGATGTGGCTTTTTCTTTATACCCTCAGTTGTAGAAAATCTGCTCTGCTAGTCTTAAGGTCATTCTCAGAGATAGTTGCTCTATATGTAGTTGTAGTTTTGGTGTGTCTATGGGGCAGAGTGAGCCCAGGATCTTTCTATTCTGCCATTTTGACCCCACATTCTACAGTGGTAAAACTTCTGAGTAAAGATGACAAATTGAACATACATATCTAATTTTATTACCTCCTGAAGCCACACTAAAACTAGAGCAAAGGGATTGTTTTTAGAGGTATAAATCCACAAAGTAGTGGGAAATAGGAGAGGAGATAGAAGCAGTTAAATTTAAGCAGCTTAATGCAGATGGAAAAGTAGCAACCAACTTAACATGCTCAAGAAAACAATCTTATGTTGGCAACTGGGGAAATCTATGAATAAATGTTTTATGCTGAATAATCCTCAAAAAGCTCAATAATGGTGGCAACAGTTAATTTGGAAGTAAGAATGAAGGGCAATCTGTGAATAATAGTGTAGGTTATACTGTGGTAACCAGAATCTCATAGGTTTAAAAATAATAAGATTTATTTACTGCTCACTCTACATGTCAAACAAAATTACTCATGTATTGAGGCTGCTGGAGGCTCCATCTTTCAATATATTTCCATAATTGCCATTGCAGGGGGAAAGTAACATGGCAAATCATACATTTACTAATAAACATTATGCCTAGAAATGACATTTTGTCTGCTCACATCTCAAGGCATAAACAAGTCACATGGTTGTATTTAATCTCCAAAGGAGATGGGGAAGTAAAATAAAGAAATTTAAGTTATTGTGGTATTGCCCTATTGCCTACCATAAAGGAGGCTAAAATAAGTACTATTACTTGAAAACCGTTTAACAAGCAGTTTTGAACCTTCCTCCCTCTATATTGCCAAGGTGCAAGACAATTCCACTATTCCACCCTGGCAGAAACTTGGGCATTTATTTTCTCAGGAGGGTAAAACAAAAGATATCTAGACTGAATGACACTATTTATAGTTGAGGACAAGTCTACCATACTGCACTGAGTCTATCTCTCACAAGCATTCATCCTTCTCTGGGCTCCCAGAAAAGTAGCAGATAAGCTTTAGCATTTTTGGCAGGAAACTGAAAAAAGTACTGTTGGGCAATCTGACCATATTTAAATGAAAGATTATAATTATACTGACAGTGCAGTGACAACACCTTAAAAGAAAGTCACAAATGTGAACTCAGAGATTCCAATCAGTAAAAAGAATTAAGGGCAGGCCACTACAATTATGAAAAAGCTGAGAAGACTAACAAACATAAAAGATAATTTAGAGCAGATAGATGTTATACAGGAAGAGGTACAAACAAATAAAAATAGCACGTTATACAAATGGAACATTCAGAGAACAATAAAGACTCATGGAATTTAAAAACATGATAGTGAAAAAAACTTAATAGAAAAATTTAAAGATAGTTGAGGAAATCTCCCAGATTTTATAACATAACATAACAATATAGGATACAGGATACAGGAGATAAATATAAGAAAATTAGAGGACCAGTCCAGAAGATCTAACATCCCCATATTAGGAGTTCCACAGAGAGACAACAATGAAAATAGAAACAGGGAAAGTGTCAGTCAAATCAATAACAAATTCAAGAAAATATCCCAGGGCTTAAAGCCATGATTTTCTAGAAGATGACTGCAAAGTGCTTATAAAAATGTTTTGAAAATAGATTCAAATCAATTGAGTTTATTTAAAAATTTCAGAGTTCTTGGAGAAAAGATATTAAAGCTTTCAGAGAAATATAAACAAGACATATGTTAAACTAAGAATTGATCTACCGTATGATCCAGCAATCCTTCCATCTCCATATATTTGACCCCCTTTACCTTTACCTACCTCCCATCCCCCTTTCCCACTGGTAAACACTAAACTATTGTCTGTGTCCATGAGTCTCTGTTTGTTTATCTTGTTTGTTTGTTAGTCTCAGTTTTATATCCCACATATAAGTGAAATCATATGGTTCTCAACTATTTCTGTCTGACTTATTTCGTGTGGCATGATAATATCAAGATCCATCCAAGTTGTCACAAATGGTAGTGTTTCATCTTTTCTTATGACTGAGTAATGTTCATTGTATATATGTACCACATCTTTTTTATACAGTCATCTATTGAACACACAATATACAGATAATGTATTATTAAACTTTATATTCAAAAGCTATTTGATTTTATTAACTGTCACTCTAATAATTTT
>NW_006437801.1:42564-60850 GCF_000325575.1 Pteropus alecto
GTTTAGTATCTAACTCAAACTACTGCCCTGCTGCATATCCCCATGTTGGTGAGCCCAATTTTCCTGGGACCCACTCAAGGGGGTTTATAAACTCAGGAAAACTGAAGCAAAACTATAAAACTCAAAGACTTTTCAGCTTTCATGTGTGGCAATATTGTCATTTCCTTACACACTGTGGGTTGTGATTGCTCTCAGTTTTTGTACTGATAACTTTACACATTCATTTACATTTAAATATTTATTCAAAATAACACAATATTTGATAAAACCATAGAGTAATAAAGAATGGAAGAAGTAAATCAAGCAAATCAAGGAGACTGAGGAGGTCAGAAAAGCAACAGATTTTTTTTTGTATTCTCTCCAAAACTTTTCCTTCTTTTAGTAGCTTGCTTCATACTCACCTCCCTTCTGACATTTCAGACTTTCTAGATTATCCCAGTTCACAGTGAGTGCTGAATTTAACCCATTAAAAAATGTAAAAGTAATACAGTCTATTCTCTGTGTTTTACAGGTGCAAAAATTGAGATGAATGTTGCATAAATATACATGGATATTAAATGACTGAAGTGGAACTTGGGCTGAGATCAATCTGCAAGCATGTCCTTAAAATTTTTATCCTGTACTGCTTCTTCAGACCAGAAGTCTAGAGAACGTGAATACCTGCATTGGAATGGAAGTTTGTGGGTGAAAATCCAACCAAATGTACAGTGAAACCATATCTATATTTGTACCAGGTGTTTCAATTGGTTATGGCAATAGTGGGAATTCTGTACTTCCTTTACTACCTATTCCTTTTCCTATCTACCTGGGATGGATGTCTGAGTGTGGTATAGTAAGTAGAAAATTATGAACTAGATGTAGAAGTATAATGGAAGGCTAAGTAGATCCTGATAAATAGTGAAGATGGAAGTACGGCACTTGGTAATTTGGAAAGTTTTTAAAATAAGTTAGGACGAAACACAGCAAAAAGCCCCAGCTCATATATAGTGGATTAAACTTTCTTATTAACTGTGTCTGTTCCAGGTGCCAGACAACTGACAGTTAATATCTCATCCTTTAAAGGTGGCCCTCATCTTAAAAAAATCCTGGAAAAAGGAAGGATATTTTTTTCTTAGCTAGGAGAAGAACAAGTTTCTTTAAAAACATGTGCAAGGGTGCCAGTTCCATAGATCTTAGCTTTCTTGGGAAGGCATTATCCTATCACAGGATTGAGAATATCAGTTTCAATGATTTACAGCTAGTTTGTTTTAGAGTATACCATAATTAGAGAGGTTTTTAAAAGTATTTTTCAGCTTCTGAAAAGTTGTAGAAGAGTTTTATCCTCTTCCATGAATATATGAATTTTGTGGACAGTATGAGAAAATACCTCAAATGTTAGCATTCTTCAATATAAGATAGAGGCTATTGTCATTTGGTCTTTATTTCCTCAAAGATGCATTTTGCCCATTTGAACAAGGAAGCACTCAATTTATTCATTTGATAAAAATACTATTTAAAATCATGGTATTTTATATAAAGATAAAGGTGGTCAAATATATGCTGACAGAAAGAAATTTAACTTTGGATAGTGAACACACAATGCAATATACATATGACATATTATTGAATTGTATCCTGGAAACCTATATAATTTTATTAACCAATGTCACCCCAATTAATTTAATAAAAAAAGAATAGCACCCACTGCAAGGAAAAAAAAAAGACTATCATTATAAATGTGAATTATACGCTTAAAATCTATATAATTTTATTAAGCAATATCACCCCAATAGATTTAATTAAAAAAGAAGGGAGGGTAGGAGAAAGTGTTAGGGGAAGAGGCAGAGGGAGATTATGGGAATGAGAATAAATGAATATAACCTGAAAAAAAAATAAACTGCTACAGAAATCACAAATGAAATGTTAATAGGAAAAAGATAATTCATCAATAAAAACCTAAAGCCAAAAAAGGTCGTGTATTGTAGAAACAACATGAATGTCTCTTAGAGGAAACAATAATTAACACATGACACACTTATATGATAGTTATTCCCATCACTAAGATTGTGATCAAAAGTGTTTTAAATTAAAGAGTATGTAAACAAGATTATGATATATAAGTGATAAAAATTAGAATGCTAAGTTATATGTACCATGTGATTACAACTATGTTAAAATATGTACACAGAAAACACACTGGAGAGATTTGCTTTAAACTATTAACAGTAGTTCTCTCTCAAGTTTATGGGATTATAGATAATATTTACTTTTTTCTTTAATCTTTTCTGTATTTTCCGAATTTTCTATAAAGAGCAGGTATATATTTTACAATTATGACACTATTGAAAACGAAAGAAAAAACACAAAGAAAAGAAACCAAAAGGAGATCATGGGATCTGTTTGATCTTCTTTTCCTATATAATTAAGAAGTTCTAAGCAGAGAATTATTAGGAATGGTTTCCAGGAAATCTCCCTTAGATGCAAATCCCAGAACTAGATGCAAGTCACTTTTTTCAAGTAAAATACATTTGTTTCAGTTGTGTTTTTCAAAAGCAAAGGATGAGAGATAGGAATAGTTTTATTTCAGTGGAGCAATACTGCCACCAAAAGAAAAAAATATTAAGGAAACACAACAAGAGAGAGAAAAAGAGATGAGAGGAGGAAAGAAAAGGAGAGGAGAGGAGAAGAGAAGGAGAAAAAGACTTTATTTGTACACTGACTGATTACTTGTTTTTGCAAGACTCACCATCGATCATAAGGGAACCAGTCTTACTCCCATCAGTAGTCACTAATAATCTAGTTATGGTCTGCCTGCTCTTGAGCCACTTAAGTGACTGGAGTACGAGTAGTTCTCTGAGGGGCTGAGAGCCTTTACCAGAAAAAATTAAGAGACCCTGTGGCAAGAGTATGGGATAATGGAATGTGATAAACAAGTAAGTCAGAGTCAAGACCTCTGGGTGGATTGCTGAACAGTAGTTTTAAAATTGTGCTTCATAGAGTGGTAGGTCAATGCAAGTGGTTCGGGAAACTCTTAGTTTTAACCAGAGTGCCCTAGTTTATATTTTTTTATGTATTGAATATTGAACTTCCACATGTAATTTTGTTTGAAGAATAGTAATGTCAAAACCACTGGCCTAGAACATCACCAGTTTTTTATGCTGGCTTTTATATGTTCATAGGGTCATGATTTATGAGAGGTTCAATCAGGTTTGTAGGAATAGGACTAGAGAACTTATCTCTCTCATTTGGTCCTTTCCCCCCAAAATGATGAAATCAGATTCACTCATGTTTTGGAATACATTATACATTCTGGAACGTTCTGGAAGTGAGAGTTGGGTTCCCATGTTGACATTAGAGCTAACCCCGGTACTACTGAAAATTCAAAACTCACTTTTCAATCTTCTCATCTGGGGTTGCTGTGACAAGGCACAGGAAGTTTCAGGGAAAGGAAAAACCTAAGTGTTTTTAGCAATGGAAAGACATAATAAAAATTCTATATTATTATATTAAAGGTTTCTAAATACTACCTTTAAAAAAGAAATATTTAAAAATGAATTTAATTCTAAAAAAAATGATGGACAGCCCTATCAAATATTAAAATGCAAATAAATCCACAGTAATTAAAATAATGTGATACAAGTACAGAAATGTTCTGACAGAACACTGGAATAGACAGAGGTCTAAAATAGATATAAGTTTATATAACTTTATATATGTTAAATTTATATATATATATACACACACACATATATATATATCAGGTAATATTTTAAAGCATTAGGTAAGTATAAACTAACACATTATTTACACTGGAACAACGAGCTGGCCATTTGAAATAAATTAATTTAACTTTTAACCTCATTTATTATTCTTACATAGATATAGATAGTTCATTTTTTTACCCCTCTTTCCTCTTACATATTTATTACAACATTGTTAACTATTTTCCTTATGTTGCACTTTATGTCTCCATGTCTATTTTGTAACTATTCATTTGTACATCTTAATTCCTTCACCCTTTTTTACCATCACCCCAACCTCCCTCCCATCTAGTAGCCCTCAAATATTCTCTGTATGCATGAATTTGTTTCCATTTCTGGTGTTGTTGTTGTTTGTTCATTTTGTTCTTTAGATTCCACATGTGTATGAAATCATGTGGTATTTGCCTTTCTCTATCTGACTTATTTTATTCAGCGCTATGCTCTCTAGGTCCATCAAGACGATATTTTTCCACATCCCTTTCCTTTTACTTTTTGTGTCTTTTAATCAGAAGTGAATCTCTTGTAGGCAGCACCGTACCCACTAGGTCCATCAAAGGAATATCTTTTTCCATCCCCTTCCTTTAATCTGTGTGTGACTTGTAATCTCAAGTGACTCTCTCCTATGCAGCACATTTAGGGATCATGATTTCTTTTCCATTCAGCTTGCCAATCTTTTGATTGGAAGACTTAATTCTTTTCCATTAGAGGTGCTTGTTGATAGGAATGTAGTTATTACCATTCTTTATTTATGTTTTTATATGTGTTTTTTCTTCTTAAAGAAGTCTCTCCAACATTTCCTGTAATACTGGCTTGGTGTTGATAAATTCCTTTAGCTTATTTTTGTCTTGGAAGTTCTTTGTCTGTCCTTTGACTATGAATGACAGCTTTACTGGATAAAGTATTCTTGGTTATAGACTCTGGGTTTTCATCAAATTAAATATTTTAGGCTAAGCCCTTCTGTCCTGCACAGTTTATTTTGAGAAATCAGCTGCCAGTCTTACAGGTGCTGCCTTGTAGGTAACTAACTGCTTTTCTCTTGCTGGTTTTAAGATTCTCTCTTTATATTTAACCTTTGGTATTTTAATTATGATGTGTCTTGGTGTGGACCTCTTTGGGTTCCTGGTTTTGAGGACTCTCTGAGCTTCCTGGGATTTTATGTCTATTTCCTTCACCAAGTTAGAGAAGTTTTCCATCATTATTTCTTCAAATAGCTTTTCAACGTCTTGTTTTCCTTCAGGTACCCCTATGACAGATATTTTTACCTTTAATAGTGTCCCATAGATTTCTTAAATTATTATTATAGTCTTAGCTTCTTTTTTCTTGCCATTTTGATTGAGTGTCCTTGGCTTTCCCATCCTCTATATAGATCATTTGATCCTCTTCTTTATTCACTTCATTTATTCCATTTAATATACTTCTCATCTCAGATAATGTGTTCTTCATTTCTGACTGGTTCCTTTTTATAATTTCCACTTCCATTTTCATGTTTTTTATCTCTTTGTTAAAATTCTCACTGAGTTCATCTACTCTTCCCCTAAGTTCACTAAGCATTCCTATAACAAGTGTTTTGAACTCTGTTTCTATGTACTAAGCAAAGCTCCTAAGTCTCCCGGTCTTATTACCGTGGCTTCGTGTATTAGGTGTCCAATGGCACAGTCCTAAGAGGGGTACAGCTACAGGCCAAATTTAGCCCTAGCCTGTGCTCCTCCAGGTCCACCTGTTAAGATTCAGCAAGCAATCCACAGATGTTGTGCTTATAATTGCCTCAAGAGGTCATGCCAGATGCTGACGCCTGCTTCCACCAGTGTGGGTCTTGGAACTACTCAGTAAGGATGTGGCTTGGGTAGAACCATGAGTTAGGGGAGGCAGAATTTCAGGGAATCCTCTCTGTGGAGCAACCTCTGTTATCCAGTTTGATGAATTCTCAGTTATGGCGGCATTGAATCTGCACACTGAGGAAGGGGGGAGGAATAATGGATACTACTAGCACTTCTGCCTGGGAGAAAGCCTCACCTCCGGGCCTCATTCAGACAATTCAGTGTCCCCTGTAAGTCCCTGGTGCCCCTGAGTAGTCTACCTGGTGCTCAGAGCAAGTGAGCGAGTCTATCACTATAAAAGTCCAGTTGTGGACACACCCCTTTAAGTGGAGTCTGCAGCTGGTAGCTGCAGCTTCAGTAGCCTATGTCCTAATCAGCCACTCAAGACCAGGCTGCCTCACGTCTTTGTCCCCTCCTATCTCCTTCCGTTGCGGGGCAATATCTTATTTCTCTCTTGAGTTGTAGAGCTTCTGTTCATCTAGACCCCATGGACTCTGATTGCTGTTTGTTTCATGTTACTGTCACTACTTTGATTTGGTCACAATAGAAGATGAACAAAGTCTCTATCATCTATGCCATTTTGCCCAGCCAGATGGTTAAATATTTTAAATGTATAAAATGAAACTATAGAGGTATTAAATGTAAATATAAGTATATGCTTTTATAATTATGGTTTGGAGAAAGATTTTTTTCCTAAATATGACCCAAAAGCCATAAACTATAATGGAAATAATTGACAGGTTTGACTCCATAAATATTATAAAACTTTTAAATAGTAAATAATAATAAAATGGAATAAATAAGATTAAAATAAAAATACATATAAAACGCAAAATGATTTATAATATACACAACAAAGATAAATGTATTTGGTATCAAAAGAGCTCTTGCCAATTAATTAAAAAAAATGATGAACACCACTATATCAGTTAGCTTACACTAAGTTATATTAGGGTAAAAGATAACCTCAAAATTTAAGTAGTTTACAACAAAAAAGATTTATTTCCTGAGGCTACATTTTCACCTCAGGCCAGCTGTGTATCTTCTCTCTTCATCTTTGTTCCAAAACCCAGGATGAAAGAGCAGCTCCTGTCTAAGACACTTTCGATCTTGTGGCAGAGACTATACTAGTCTCTTAAATGGTATATGTCATTTCCATTTGCATTCTATTTCCAAGGATAATCACAAAGCAAAACTAAATATCTGAGACAAGAATATAAGCCTATTGTATGGTGGGTAAAAGTACCCTATAGGGATAAATAACAAATATTTTCAGCAACAAACAACATATTCAAACTCTATAGAAAAATAGGCAAAATACATAACACTCAAATATTTTTTAAATGTTGAATCTCACTTGTAGTCAGTTGAATACAAATTAAAACAATCATTATCATCTGTCAGATTTAAGTTAAATAAAAAAATAAAAAAAAAAGAATTATCCAATATTGGTGAGAATACAGGGAAATAAGTACTTTTATACACTGATTTTAGGAATGTAAATTACTTAAGCATTTGGGGAGAATAATTTGGTGGTATTGATAAAAATTAAAGCTTATATACTTTCTGCAGCAATTCTACTTTTCAGGATATCTCTACATATCTCTGTCTTCTAGTATCTAGTGTTACTAATGACAAGTATGCCAGTCTAGTTTTCATTTCTTTCAAACGTCTGTCCTTTCTCCAAATTTGGAATTTTTAAAGAGATTCTATGTATCCTTGTTACAAATTTTATTGTGATGTGTCATGTTACAGGGTCTTTTCCTATTCATGCCAGGCACCACACAACAGGCCATTTCAATTTTGGCCATTTTGACAATGAAAACTTTCTCTTATTTTTAATAGCTGTCTTTGCTTTGATTTTTGTCTCTTAATATCTCATATTTGTAACAATAACCATCTATTTCTTATTCTCTCTCTCTTTTTCTGGGATATTTTCACATATTTATCTTCCAATTTATTTTATTAATATTTTTATTTTTTACTAAAAATTATTGGGGTTAATAAAATCAAATGGATTAATAAAATCAAATGTTTCAAGTGTATAATTCAAAAGTATGTCATATATATATATATATTGCATTGTGTGTTACCACCGAAAGTTATATTTCCTTCTGTCACCGAATATTTGACCCTCTTTATCCTTATCGACCTCCCCATCCCCCATCCCTCTGGTAACTAGTAATCCACGGTCTGTGTCCATGAGTTTCTGTTTGTCTTGTTCATTTGTTGCTTTCGGTTTTATATCCCACATATGACTGAAATCATATGTTTTTCAACTTTTTCTGCCTGACTTATTTCGCTTAGCATGATAATCTCAAGATCCATCCATTGTTGCAAATGGCAGTATTTCAACTTTTCTTGTGGTTGAGTAATATTCCATTGCGTATATGTACCACATCTTTATCCAATCATTTATAGTAGGACACTTTGGTTGCTGCCATGTCCTAGCCACTGAATAATGCTGCTATGAACATTGAAATGCATATAACTTGGCGAATAAACGTTTTCAGTTTTTTTTTTTTTTTCCGGTAAATACCCAGAACAGAGATTGCTGCATTATGTAGTAATTTGATTTTTTAATTTTTTGAGGAACCTTCATACTGTTTTCCATAGTAGTTTTACCAATTTGCATTCGCACAAGCAGTGTACGAGGTTTCCTTTCCCCCTCGAACCTCTCCAACACTTGTTATTATTTGTCCTGTTGATGATAGACATTTTAACAGATGTGAGGTGATATCTCACTGTGGTTTTGATTTGAATTTTCCTAATAGCTAGTAAAGTTGAGCATCTTTTCACATCTGTTAGCCATTTGTATGTCTTCTTAGGTTAAGTATCTGTTCAGGTCCTCTGTCCATTTTTAATTGGATTTTTTGTTTTTGTTATTATTGTTATTGAGTTGTATGTGTTCTTTATATGTTTTGGATATTAGTCCCTAATCAGAGGCATTATTTGCAAATATGTTCTCCCATTCAGACAGTTCTCTCTTTGCTTCATTGACAATTTCTTTTGCTGTGCAGAAGCTTTTTAATTTAATATAGTCCCATTCATTTATTTTTGATTTTACTTCTATTGCCTTTATGTCAAATTCATAAAATCCTCTCTAAATCCAAGGTCCGTAAGTTTAGTACCTATGTTTTCTTTTATGCATTTTATGGTTTCAGATCTTATATTCAGGTCTTTGATCTATTTTGAGTTAATGTTGGTGTGTGATGATAGACAACAATCTAGTTTCATCCTTTTGCATGTGGCTTTCCAGTTTTCCCAGCACCATTTATTGAAGAGGCTTTCCTTTCCCCACTGTATGTTTTTGGCTCCTTTGTCAAAAATTATTTGCCCATATAAATGGGGATTTACTCCTGGACCCTCAATTCTGTTCTATTGGTCTGTATGTCCATTTTTTCAGCCAATATCATGATGTTTTGATTATTGTCATTTTTAATTATATTTTGAAACTGGCAGAGTGATATCTCCAGCCTTGTTCTTTTTTCTCAGGATTGCTTTGGCTATTTGGGGTCTTTTGTGCTTCCACACAAATCTGATGATTTTTTGTTCTATTTCTCTTTTTAAAAATGCCATTGGAATTTTGATAGGGATTGCATTAAATATGTATAATGTTTTAGATAATAAGGTCAAGGTCATTTTAACTATGTTGATTCTTCCAATCTGAGAACATGGAATATCTTTCCATTTCTTTGTATCTTCTTTAGTTTATTTTAATAATGTCACAGTTTTTACTGTATAGGTCCTTCACATTTGTAATTAGGTTTATTCCCAGGTATTTTCTTCTTTTTGTTGCAATTGCAAAAGGAAATGGTTTTGTTTTTTCATTGCCTTTTCAGAAAATTTATTATTAGAATATAGGAATGCTATGAATTTTTGAACATTGATTTTGTATCCTAAAATTTTACTGTATTTGTTTATTATTTCTAATAGATTTTTAGTAGAGTCTTTAAGGTTTTCTGTATAGAGAGTCATGTCATCTGCAAATAGTGATAGTTTGACTTCTTCGTTTCCTATTTGGATGCCTTTTATATCTTTCTCTTGTCTGACTGCACTCACTAGTACCTCCAATGTTATAGTGGACAACTTTGCCTTGTTCCTGATCTTAGAGGGAAGGTATTTAGTTTTTCACCATTAAGTATGATGTTAGCTTAGTGTTTATCATATATGGCCTTTATTATGTTGAGATGCTTTCCTTCTATGCCCATTTTACTAAGTATTTTAGTCATAAATGGATACCGTATCTTGTCAAATGCATTTTCTGTATCTATTGATATGATCATATGATTCTTATTTTTTAATTTCTTTATTTGGTGTATCACATTAACCAATTTGTGTATGTTGAACCATCCTTCTGCCTCTGGGATGAAGCATACTTGATCGTGATGCATAATATTTTTAATATGTTGCTGTATTCGGTTTGCTAGTATCTTATTTAGAATTTTTGCATCTGTGTTCATGTAAGATATTGGTCAATAGTTTTCTTTTTTTGTGTTATCTTTACCAGATTTTGATATCAAGGTCATGTCAGCCTCATAAAATGACTTAGGAAGTGTTGCCTTTTCTTCATTTTTTTGGAAGAGTTTGAGAAAAATAGGTGTTAAGTCTTCTTTGAATGTTTAGTAGAATTCACTGGTGAAGCCATCTGGTCCTGGATTTTACTTTTGAGGAGATTTTTGATGGTCGTTTCAATTTTCCTACTGTTGGTCAGTCTGTTTAGATTTTCTAGTTCTTCATGATTCTGTCTAGGAAGGTTGCATATTTCTAAAAATTTGTCCATTTCTTCTAGGTTATTAAATTCGTTGTATAATTTTTCAATATGTTCTTGTATGCTCCTTTGTATTTTGGTGGCATTTGTTGTAGCTTCTCTCATTCTTGATGGTGTCTATTTGTGTCTTTTATATTTTTTCTTTAGTGAGTCTAGCCAGGGTTTGTCAATTTTATTAACCTTCTCAAAGAACTAGCTCTTTATTGCATTACTTTTTTTTCTAATGTCTTTTTGTTCTCATTTTCATTTAATACCATTCTAATTTTGATTATTTCATTCCTTCTGCTGATTTTGGGCTTCATTTGTTCATTTTTTTCTAGTTTTTTAAGATGTAATGTTGGGTTGTTTATTTGGGCACATTCTTGTTTCTTGAAATAGGCCTGTAATGATATGAATTTTCCTCTTATTACTGCTTTTTCTGTGTCCTTAAAGTTGATGTGTTGTTCTTTCATTCTCATATATTTCTATGTGTCTCTTGGTCTCTTTTATTTCTTCCATGACCCAGTCATTCTTCAGTAGTATGTTGTTTAATCTCCATGTATTTGTAGTTCTTCCTGCTTTCTTTTTACAGTTGATCTCCAGTTTTAAAGCATTATTTTCAGGGGATATGTTTGGTATGGTTTGAGTCCCAACATATTGTTTATCCTTGAGAATGTTTCATATGCACTAGAGAAGAATGTGTAAACTGCTTTTTTGGAATGAAGGGCTCTGAAGATGTCAATTATGTCTAATTGTTCTACTGTGTCATTTAAGGGTGTCTTTCCTTATTGATTTTCTGATTGGATGATCCATCTATCTGTGATGGTGGGGTATATAGTTCCCCTACTATAATTGTGTTTTTCTCAGTTTCTCCATTTAGTTCTGTTAGTAATTGCTTTATGTATTTTGGTGATTCCTATTTAAGAGCATATATATTGATAATTGTTATGCCTTCTAGATATATGGTTCTCTTTATCATTATGAAGCATCTATCATTGTCTCTCAATATTTTTTCTTTATTTTGAAGTCTATTTCATCAGATATAAGTATGGCTATGCCCACTTTTCTCTAGATGCCATTTTCTTGGAACATTGTTTTCCACCCTTTCACTTTGAGTCTATATTTGTCCTTGCAGCTTAGATGTTTCTCTTAAAGGCAGCATATGGTTCAGTTCCTGTTTTTTACCCAATCTACTACTTTGTGCCTTTCTATTGATGAGTTTAGTTCATTTACATTTGGGTTGATTATTGAAATATAGTGTTCCTATAGCCATTTTATCTTTTGTTTTCTGGTAGCTCAATTTCTCCATTGTTTCTTTATCCTTGTGCTTCTCTCTGTTAAATTAATTTGGTAGTGTTTTGTGGAATTTCCCTCTGTTCCCTTTTGTTTTATGTTACGTGTCTCAGTTCTGGATTTTGTTGTGCAGTTCCCATTAAGTTTATATAAAGGATAGTTATATAGAGATATTAGTCCATTTTTTTCCTACATGCTCTCTATCTACATTATTTTGTGTGTGTGTGGATTTGGATCTTTATACCCTCCTGTTTTCTGTTTTTGTTGTCTGAAATTATTGCTATATATATGCTGAACATTCATTTCTAAGTTGCAGTAGTTGTTATCTTCATTTTTAGAGGACTTTTTTTGTCTTTAACAATTATATAATATTTAAACTTATGATACCCTGTTTTTAATAAGAATTGCACTTTCCTGTTTCTGTCTGCTTGTTAGTCATCTTATAGTAATTTTTTTTTGTTCCCTTTTGTTTCAGGTAGAATAACTTTCTTCAGTATTTCCTGTAATACAGGACTTGTGGTCAAGAATTCCTTCAATTTTTGTACATCTGCAAAAGTTTTTATTACTCTATCACATTTAAAGGAAAGCTTTGCTGGATTATTATTCTTAGGTGGTAATTTCTTTCTTTCAATAGTTTCAATATTTGGTTCTATTCTTTCCTTGTTTGTAAGGTTTGTGCTGAGAGGTTTTACTGAGTTTTCCTTTATCAGTTACTTTCTTCCTTCCTCTGACTGCCTTGAGAATTCTTTCTTTGTCATTAATTTTTGACAATTTTAATATAGTTTATCTTGAAGAAAGTCTTTTTGGGTTGAGATAATTCAGTGTTTTGTTTGCTTCTTGGATTCAAAGATCCAGTTCTTTCTATAAGTTTGGAAAATGCTCTTTGACTATTTGTTTAATTATGCTTTCTGTTCTCTTCTCTCTCTCTTCTTCTGGTATACCCATTATTCTTATGTTGCTTTTTCGAATGGTGTCAGATAGTTCTTGTAGAGTTCTTTCATTATTTTTCATGATCAAGTATCTCTCTTCTTCCTTCTGCATCACTTCCATATTTCTGTCTTCACTATCACTAAATCTTTTCTCCATCTGGTTAGCTCTATATCCTAAGCTTACTACTTCATTCTTCATCTCTTTTAATGTGTTCTTCATCTCTAAGAGTTCTATTTAATTATTTTTTATGGCTTCATTCTCCTTGGTGAAGTATTCATTTTGTTTGTTTATTTTATTTCTAAATCTTGGAATTGTCAGTTAGAATTTTTTGCATTTTGTTGAGTTTTTCTAAATGTGAAATTCTGAATTCTCTGTCATTTAAATCACATCTTTCTATGTCTTTGAGCTTATTTTCTGGAGATTTTTCACTTTCTTTTTGAGTTGCTTTGTCATCATGGTTATTCATGGCATTTGTAGGACTATTTCTCTCCCTGGGCATTAATGGGAGTACTCTCCATTTTTTTTTTTTAAATATTATTATATAGTGATTTTTCTATAGGAGATTGATAAGGAGGTCTTTTAATTTCCAGTAGGTGGTATCCAAGCCTCTTGGATCTCTGCTTTGAAGCTAAAAATGCTCTCCTTCTTTTCTGATCAGTGGGCCTCCTCTGAGATCAGGTTTCTCAGTCCCAGGGCTCCACTCCCCTGAAGAGGTGAGATGGGCAATGGGAGTCTTAGTCTCTGAAGAGGTCCTGAAGTCTCATTACTGCCCCGACAGTCAGATGCAATGTTCCATTAATTCCTTCTGATAAGCCTGACTGAGTGGAGGTAGGTCAATTGGGAGAGGTCTGAGTATGTGTGTGGCTGTTTCCCGTCCCTTAGTGTTGTTTCCAGTGTTTCAGCTGTCTTGCTTTGATATCACTGTGCCTGTCACTGGTACTGGCAGTGGTGTATGTTTCAGTACTATTTACACAAATTCCCCTGGGGCTAGGTGGTTTTAGCTCTGAGAGGATATGGAGGGTGCACTCTGGGTTGGTGGGGAGGGGCATGGCCAGGTTCCATGACTCAGCCTCACACTTGGTAATGACAGTTGGTAAACCACAGCTCTTGCCCCTCTTAACTCAGTCTCTGCCCTGCTCTCTACCCTGTTCTTTGGGCTCTGCTACGTGGAATATGCTGATCACTCAGGCAGTACTACTCAGAGCTTCAAAAGGCCAAGACCCAGCTATGAAATGTCCCCTCACTCTCTTCTTTCAGGGAATCCAACTGCATAATGCAGCTCTTTTGTTTTGCACTCATGATCTGCTCCCAGTCTCTCATGAATTTTTCCACCTTTGGATGCTTTGATGTGCAGATATCTCAGATGTGTTGAGTTGTAGCTGTTCAGCTTGTTGTTATTTCAAGGGGAAAGATCCAGGGAGAGTCCTCATGTTACCATGGTTCTGACATCACACTCTTGTTTTTCTTTAATAATAATGTAAATTAAGCTGTTTATTGCTTTTTCGATCTACACACATAGCAATGAATATTTAATTACAATTTCATAACATTAGAAAACATTGGAAGTTTAAGATGAGAGGGACAAAATGGCATAGATGATAGAAGCTTTGTTCCTCTCCTCGTGACCACATCAAAGATGAGACAGAAACATGGAGCAAAGAACAAGTAGAGTCACCTGGGGGTCTCTAGATGAACAGATGCCCTACAACTAGGGACAGAAATAAGAAATCAGCCAGCAACGGTTGAAAGTAGGAGGGGAAGAAGACATGAGGCTGCCCAGTATCAAGCAGCTGAGTGCGACAGAGGCTAAATAGCTACAGTTGGCAGCTGCAGATGGCTCTTAAAGAGGCCATATCTGCAACCAGACTTTCACAGTGACAGACATGCTCACTCTGAGCACCAGCACCAGGTTGGCTGTTCAGGGGACACCAGAGACTTATAGGGGGACACTGAATTGTCTGAATGAGGGCTTTCTCCCAGGCAGAAGTGCTAGTGGTATCCATTGTTCCTCTGTTGAGCCCTTCCCCTTCTGTAGTGTGCAGACCCAGCGCCGTCATAGATGATACGTCATCAAATTAGATAACAAAGGTTGCTCCACAGAGAGGATTCCCTGAAATTCTGCCTCCTCCAACTCATTGCCCTACTGAAATCACATCCAGCTGTATTTTTGGTGAGTTCGGTGCTCCTTGCTCAGTAGCTCCAACACCCACACTGATGGAAGCTGGCCCAGCATCTGGCATGACCTCTTGAGACAATTATAAGCACAACATTTGTGAATGGCTTCCTGAGTCTTAACAGGTGGACCTGGAGGAGCACAGGCTAGGGCTAAATTTGGCCTGTAGCTGTACCCCTCTCAGGACTGTGCCATTGGACACCTAATACACGAAGCCACGGTAATAAGACCGGGAGACTTAGGAGCTTTGCTTAGTACATAGAAACAGACACAGAAAGGCAGCCAAAATGGGAAGACAAAGAAGCAGAAACCATGTGAGAGAACAGAGATCCAGGAAAAATGGAGTCAAGCAATCCAACAGATGCAGAGTTCAAAACACTGGTTATAAAGATGCTCAATGAACTTATATGAAGTGTAGATGAATTCAGTGAGAACTTTAACAAAGAGATAAAAAAAAAACCCATAAAAATGGAAATGGAATTTATAAAAGGGACAAGTCAGAAATGAAGTACTGTCAGGCGGTGGACTGGGAGAAATAAAGAACCTACCTCTCATAGCCACCAGAGCTCCCTGTAGGAGGATGGGGAGGGAGGAAGGTTTGGTGAGTTCCCTGAACAGCCATGTCTGGGAGTGCTGTGAGCTTCACATGGGTGGCAGCAGGGCCCAGTCATCAAGGCAGAAATCACAGAAGCAGGAGAGCAAAGAAACAAAAGTTGATTTTTACAGGCCTTGATTGCAAAACCGAGACTGAGTCACAGCCCCCAACCCTCAACAAGAGGGCACCTCAACCAATATCTTCCAAAACTGAACATGTAGAGTCCCCGGGGGAATCTGAGCAAATGTAACTGAAAATTACTAACACTGACAGGGAATTAGATGGAGGGTAGCAAGTGTGATTAAATATCTACAAGTACAAAGAAAGGCATTATTAAGGATTTATATAAAGCAGGGAGCCAAGAGGCTTCGAAGTCACCCAACACAAACCAAAAGAAAATTGCCTTCTTGGCAACAGGCTACAGAGAGATCTTTATACAATAATTTTTTTTTTTCTGGAAGAAAAGCAAAATAAACTTCCATTAATGTCCTGGCAGAGAAATTGTCCATTGAACACCATGAACAACCAAGGTGGCAAGGCATCTCAGAAAGAAAGAGAAAAATATCCAGAAAATAAGCTTATAGACATAGAAATAAGGGACTTAAATGACAAAGAATTCAGGATGGTACTTCTAAAAAATCTGAGTGAGATCTGAAACGAGTCATATCAACAATGACAGGAATTGAAAAAAAAAACACCTGGATAAGCAGAACAAGGAGATTGAAACTCTCAAAAAGAACAGAATAGATTTTCTGAAGATAAAAAACACACTGCAAGAGTTGAAACATGAAATAGCAAACTTGAGAAATAGAGTTGAACAAATGGAGGAAAAGATCAGTGATATCAAAGAAATAAATCTAGAAATAAATGAGAAGGAAGATGAAAGAAACTGGAGAATGAAAATACTGAAAGAGAAATTCAAGAACTAGCTGACACCATCAGAAGAGGAAACATAAGAATAACGGGCATTATTGAAGGCGAGGAAAAGGAGCAGGGATTAGAAAGCATTTTCAGACAAATAGTTGAGAATTTCCCAAATCTAAGGAATGAGCTGGAGCTTGGAATTCAAGAAGTCAACAGAACACCCAATTATCTCAACCCAAAAAGGCCTTCACCAAGACACATTGTATTAAAGGTATCAAAAATCAACAACAAAGACAGAATTCTCTGGGCAGTCAGAAAAAAGAAGACAGTAACTTATAAAGGAAACCCCATTAGATTATCCTTGGACTTTTCAGCATAAATCTTATAAGCCAAAATGGAATGGAATCAAATATTCAAAATATTAAGCAAAAAGAACTATCAGCCTAGAATCTCTATCCAGCTAAGCTCTCCTTTAGATGTGAAGGAGAAATTAAGACCTTTCTAGACATACAAAAATGAAGAGAATTCTCTACTACAAGGCCTGCACTACAGAAAATACTGAAAGGAGTCACCTAAAAAAAGATAAAAAAAATACGTAATTAGGAGCAAAGTGACTATCAGGCAAAGAGAAGTGGAGGAGTGCAACTCTTACTAAGAACGGGGCATTATAAGCTTAAATAATAATAAGAGAATTGCTATAGCAATATAGTAATGAACGTTCAGCACAAATAGGGACAGATTGAGATAACAATAACTGAAAAGGGGAGGATTCAAAGACCTAAATTCACAAAGAAGAATGGAGATAAGTCACACACAGAAAAAAATGGATGAATATATATAACAATCCTTTACATATTCTATATCTATCTATATCTATATCTATATCTATATCTATATCTATACCTATATCTATATCTATATCTATAACAATCCTTTTTGTATTCATAATGGTAACCACACATCAAAGATTCAGAACTGAAGTATATAACATAAAACAAGAAGAACCAGAGGCAAAACCCACAAAGGTCAATCAAAATAAATAAAAGAGAAACACAAAGACAAGAAAGCAATGGAAACACCGAGCTACCAGAAAGCAAAAGATAAAATAGCTATAAGAAGACCTCATATTTCAACAATCACCCTAAATGTAAATGGACTGAACTTACCAATAAAACGCACGTGGAACATTCTCAAGAATCGACCAAATACTGGGAGAAAGAGATAGCCTCAACAAGTATAAGAGGGTTGAAATCATGCCGACCATGTTCTCTGATCATAATACTTTGAAAATAGAGATCAACTGCAAAAAGAAAGCAGTAAGAACCACAAATAGCTGGAGATGAAACAACATGCTACCGAAGAATGACTGGGTCAGAGAAGAAATAAAAAGAGAGATCAAGAGATACATAGAAATGAATGATAATGATAGTACAACATATCAAAACTTTTGGAACACAGCAAAAGTGGTCATATGATGAAAGTTCATATCATTACAGGCCTATCTCCAAAAACAAGAAAGAGCCCAAATAAAAAACTTAATGCTTCATCTTAAAAAACTAGGAAAGGAAGAACAAATGAGGCTTAAAGTCAGCAGTAAGAAAGAAATCGTCAAAATTAGGGCAGAAATAATGAAAGTGAAAACCAAAAACAATAGGAAAAGAAAATACAACAAAGGGCTGGTTCTTTGAGAAGGTTAGTAAAATCGACAAACCCCTGGCCAGACTCACTAAAGAAAAAAAAGAAAGGACACAAATAAACAAAATCAGGGATGAAAGAGGGGAATTACTACTGACAACGCAGAAATACAAAGGATCACGAGAGAATACTATGAAAAAGTATATAATAACAAATTTAATAACCTAGAAGAAATGGACCAGTATTTAGAAAAATAAATTCTTTCTGAACTGAATCAAGAAGAACTGGAAAATCTAAATAGGCTGATCAGCAGTAAGGAAATTGAAACAATCATAAAAAACCTACCAAAACATAAAAGTCCGTGACCAGATGGCTTCACCAGTGAATTCTACCAAACATTCAAAGAAGATTTAATAACTATTCTCCTCAGACTCTTCCAAAATATCTAAGAGGTGGCAGTACTTCCCAACTCATTTTATGAGGCCAATA
>NW_006437801.1:61809-64893 GCF_000325575.1 Pteropus alecto
AGAATCAACAATGTTAAAAGTAAATTATTAATTAAAGTGTTATACAGATTTAATGCAATCCTCATCAAAATCCCATAGTCACTTTTTAAAGAAATAGAACAAAAAATCATCAGATTTGTATGGAAGCACAAAAGACCCCGAATTGCCAAAGCCATCCTGACAAAAAAGAACGAGGCTGGAGGCTTCACACTGCCCTACTTGATGTTACACTACAAAGTGACAGTAATCAAAACGGCATGTTATTGGCAGCAAAACAGACACATGGACCAATGGAACAGAATTGAGAGTAAGAAGTAAACCCATATTTATATGGGCAAATAATTTTCAACGAAAATGCCAAAAACATACAGTGGAGAAAGGAAAGTCTCTTCAATAAATGGTGTTTGGAAAACTGGAAAGCCACCTGCTAAAGAATGAAACTAGACTGTTGTCTATCACCACACACCAAAATTAACTCAAAATAGATTAAAGACCTGAATATAAGAACTAAAACAATAAAATGCATAGAAGAAAACATAGGAAATAAACTTAAGGACCTTGGACTTAAAGGATTTTATGAATTTGACCTCAAAAGCAAGGGAAATAAAAGCTAAAATAAATGAATGGGACTACATCACCTAAAAAGCTTCTGCTCAGCAAAAGAAATTGTCAATAAGATAAAGAGACAACCATCTGAATGGGAAAATATATTTGCAAGCATCACCTCCAATAAGGGCCTAGTATACAAAATATACAAAAACTGATACAACTCACTAACAACAACAACAAAATGATCCAATTAAAAAGGAGCAGAGGACCTGAACAGACACTTCTCCCTAGAGGTCATACAAATGGCCAATAAATATATGAAAAGATGCTCAACATCACTAGTCATTAGAGAAATGCAAATCAAAACCACAATGAGATACCATCTCACATCTGTTAGAATAGCTATAATCAACAGGACAAGTAATATCAAATGTTGGAGAGGAGGCAGAGAAAAGGAACCCTCATACATGGTGGTGAGAGTGTGAATTGGTACAGCCACTATGAAAAACTGTATAAAGGTTCCTCAAAAAAAACTAAGAATTGATCTACCATATGATCCAGTAATCTCTCTCCTGTGTATTTACCTCAAACGCTTGAAAACCCATATCCGGAAAGATATTTGTACACCGATGTTCATAGCTGCATTATTCACAGTGGCCAGGATGTGGAAGCAACTGAAGTTTCCTACGATAGATGATTGGCTAAAGAAGCTGTGGTACATATATACAATGGACTATTACTCAGCCATAAGAAGAGATGAAATACTGCCATTTGTGACAACCTGGATGGATCTCTAGATTACCATGCTAAGTGAAGTAAATCAGACAAAAAAAGTTGAAAATCGCATGATATTGTTTATATGTGGAATATATACCTAAAGCAAAAATGAACAGAACAAACAGAGACTCATGGACATAGACTATAGACTAATGGTTAACAGAGAGGAGGTGGAAGAGGGGAGCGGGGAGATATATGTGGTTAAAATGGTCGGATATGTGGTGACAGAAAGAAATCAAAGTATGGGAGGTGAACACACAATGTAAATATATACAAGCCTTATTGTTCAAGTGTAAAAAAATGAAAAATAAAAATTAAAAAATTAAAAAAATAAAAATGTAAAGTTAAAGGTATGACTGACAAAATGTGATAGATGCAAAGTGGGGAAAAAATGAAAGAAAATTTAAGAACATTGTTAGCTTATTTTTATTAAGCTAACCCTCTAAATTTGCTGAGAGTCAATCATTTTTGAACTACAAAATTGCAGTATCATATTGTTTAACATTATACATAATGGACATATGAGAGAAACTATCAAATATAGATGTAACAAGATATAAGAACTAAAATAAATTATAGTATATTAATTTAAATTTAAAGGTAAAGTGTTACCTAAATTTTCTTTGTTGTCATGAAAGAGGTGATTTCTAAAGCTTATAAATCAGGAAGTTGTAATCTAAACATATTATTTAGAGTTAATGATATTTTCACTCTGAGAATAAAATAAACAGCTTTTAAAAGTAGGAAAATGGAGGCGGTAACAGGAACTCAGGAAAGTTTCTTTATTATGAGGCCTTACGAACGATTTTATTTTTATTGTATATGTATATCACTTTAATAAAAAGAAAAGAAAAGGAAAGAAATTTCTCTACTGAAAACCAGAGGCTGTCAGATTGGGTAAACCAAGCAATTAAAACATAAAACCCAGCACTCTGGTGTTTGTAAGAGATATATCTAAAACAAAATGATGCAGATTGGGGAAAATAAGGATGAAAAATATATACCAGGTAGGTTATAGCAGTATTATTAGGCAAATTAGAATTCATGGTAAAAGAGAATTAAATTGTACAAATAAGCATGTATTATATTGATAAAACTTTCTAGCATAAATATAGAATAACCATCAAACTTTACCTACCCGACAACATGATTTCATATGTATAAAATAAAATTGTTAGAAATAATAGGTAAACCTGGAAAATTTACCAACATTGTGAAGTCTTCCATGCATCACTTTTAGAAATGGACATATCAAGAATATACAGAGTACTCCTGTCAAGATGGCAGAGTAGGTAAACACTGTGTTTGCTTCTTCTCACAACCACATTAAAATTACAACTAAATTTCAGAATAGCCATCATGGGGAGTCACCTGAAGTCTCCTCTCCTACAACTAAGGTCACACAGAAGAGGTCACATTGAGACTAGTAGGCATGGCAGAGATGTGGAATGGCCTGGTCCCATGCTCACATGTGGTGGTTGCTAATTGTGAGGGATATCTTGTCTGTGAAGTTACCCCTGGAGGAGTGAAGGATCCCAGCCCCATACTGGACTCCCTAGCTCAGGGTTCCAGTGCCAGGAAGAGAAATCTCCAACATCCCTGGCTGTGAAAACTAGAGGCGATTGTGACTGAGTGAAATGGAGGTTGGCTGGAGTCACAAACGTTCCTCTGAAGGAGTCCACACTGAGCTCTACTGGCTGATGGACTCACTCACTCTGAGCAACAGCATTGTGGCAGCAGCTCGAAAGGTGCAAGTGACGTATAGGGAGAAACTGAATG
>NW_006437801.1:64910-68330 GCF_000325575.1 Pteropus alecto
CTGGAGAGGCAGTTTTCTTCCAGAGAGATGTGCTGGTGGAATTCATTCTTTCTTTGTAGAGCCCTCCCCTGTCCCAGTGTGCAGACACAGGCAGTAGCTGTATCTGAGTCTCCATCAACCTAATTAACACTGGTCGCCTCTCCCTGAAGATTCCCTGAGACCTTGCCCCACCCAACGTGTGGGCCCACTCAAGCCATTTCCAGTGGCTTTTACATACAAACGGCCTGTGTTGGTTCATGCTGTGGACTCTCCTATAATCTTTCTAAGGTTCACAAAACCCAAACAAGCAGCATCACTTGCTGAGCAACCCCAAGGCTGGCACTAGAAGCAGCCAACCTCTGTTCATAAATTGGCCTCTCAAGGCATCTCCAAGCTCAGCATGAGTGGCAGATTGCTTCATGACTCTTACCAGGTGGCCCTGGGCAGGGCGCAGCCTGCAGCTGGAGCCCCTCCCAGGAGGTTCAGGGACTGGTATGCAAGGTGGCCAGCTTGACCAGCGGGAGCACCATCCAGGGCTGCATCTGAAAATGGCACACCCAAAGGGCATACTGGGCAAGCATCTTAAATTAATCCTGCTTTATAGGGTCAGCCAGTCACCGGCCAGTTCTCACGACTGATCAGCCCAAGGGTCAATCCCACTCAGTGATATGCAAACAGCAACCAATGTTCAACTACAACAGGAGGGTGCACACAACCCATACAAGGGACACACCTAGAGCACCTGGCACAGGTGACCAGGGAATACAATGCCACTGGGCCCCACTGGACTCCAACTACATAAAGCCATTCTACTAAGACTAGAAGACATAAGAATCCTACCTAATACATAGAAACAAACACAGAGAGGCATACAAAATGGAGACACAAAGAAATATGTCCTCGATGAAAGAATAGGACAAAATTTCAGGAATAGGACTAAACAAAATGGAGACAAGCAATCTCCCAGATGCAGAGTTCAATATACTGTTATAAGGATGCTCATTGAACTTAGGGGAAGGGTAGAGGAACTCAGGGAGAACTTTAACAAAGAGATAGAGAACATAAAAATGAAGATAGAAAACTTAAAAAAAGAATCAGTCAGAAATGAAGAATACATTAGAGGAAATCAACAGTCGATTAGATGAAGCAGAGAATTGAATCAGTGATTTAGAAGAGAAGGTAGCAGAAAACACCAATCGGAACAGTAACAAGAGTAAAGAATCCCCCCCAAATGAGGATAGTTTAAGAAGACTCTGGGACAACATCAAGCATACCAATATTCACATCATAGTGGTACCAGAAGGAGGAGAGAAGGGGCAACTAATTGAAAACTTATTTGAAGAAGTAATGACAAAAAAAAAATCTTCCGTAACCTGGCAAAGAAAATAAACATACAAACCCAGGGGGCACAGAGTCCTAAAAAAGATAAACCCAAAGAGGCCCATACCAAGACACATCATAATTAAAATGCCAAAGGTTAAAAACAAAGAGAGAATCTTAAAAAGCAGCAAGAGAAAAGCAGTTAGTGACCTAAAAGGAAGCTCCTATAAGACTGTCAACTGATTTTTCAACAGAAACTTTGCAGGCTACAAAGGATTGGCATGACATATTCAAAGTGATAAAAAGCAAGGACTTACAACCAAGATTACTCTACCCAGCAAAGCTATCATTTAGAATTGAAAAACAGATAATGAGCTTTGAAGATGAGAAAGGGCTAGGGAGTGGGCGAAAAAGGGGAAAGGATTTATAAGTAACAAATTAGCAGTTACAAAACAGTCATGGAATGTAAAGTATAGCATATGTAATATAGTCAATAATATTGTAGCATCTATTATGTTGTCAGATGGGTACTAGATTTATCAGGATGATCACTTCATAAGTTACATAAATGCATAGATCACCATTTTGTACAGTTGAAACTAAAATAATATTGTCTGTCAACTGTAAATAATAAATAAAAAAGTTTTTAAAAATCCACAGAAAATAAGTTATAGTATTAGAATAACAAGCTTGCTCAAATAGGTAAAATGTATGGAGCTTTACATCTAATAGAGAATTGCATATTTTAACTAAGATAAACAGAGATAAAGGATACATATACTATAGATTGCTTTCAAGAAAACAATACAAAGCCCACCTTGGTCTTAAAGAAAACAAAACAAATTTGAGGTCTTGAAAGCAATTAATGTGCAATCCCATATTTCTATTCTAGGTGGCTTCACATTCCTACTCTGGTCCCCACCCACAGAAGGATCTTGCTGTAATATTTGCAACTGAGGGAGGTGTGGAGAAAAGGGTGGGTAGGAACTATTATAGCATGCGATCTTTTCTATTTTGGTTCTGAGGATTGTCATACAGGATTAAATGTGAATTAGGAATGGTAAAACACAAAGCGGTGCATGTGGGTCAGACCATTACTTTTAGTTCCCAAACAAATTTTTTTTTTACACCTACTGCACCTGGTCCTCCTAGGTGGTCTCCCATCCAAGTATTAACCAGGCCTGACCCTGCTTAGCTTCTGGGATCAGACAGGATCAGACGGGATCAGGCATGTTCAGGGTAGCATGGTTATAGACCCAATCAAGTTTTGTGGACTAAGAAGAAGAAGAAATTTCTGGAGGTACCACTGATGATAATAGTACCAATTGAATTTGAAAAAATATTTGCTATCGGGATAGCAAGGAAACATGGCAAAGTGAGAGATGTCCTCAGGTCTCTCCCTTTGAAACAATATCTAAAAGCTAAACATCTAAAACCCAACAAAAAACACTCAAACTGCACACCAGCACATCTGAGCATGGGATCTGCACATAAGAGCTACTATAGGTTAGAACCCCAGGTATCGGATGGTGGACTAGGAGAAATAAAGAAGCTGCCCCTAGCAGCCTCCAGAGCTCCTTGCAGGAGGAGGGGGAGGGGAGAAGGTGCAGTGACTTCCTTGATCAGCCAGCCTGGAAGTGCTAGAAAATCTAGCAACCGGCACCAAGGCCCCACCATCAGGGCAGAGAGCAGAGAAGCAGGACAGGATTGCAAATAAACAATAGTTGATTTTTGCCGAACCCGATTGCAAAAGTCGCAGTCCCCAACCCCCAACCCAGAAAGTCCCTCCCCCCATACCCTCTGAGAGCTATCACCATGGAGCCCCCAGAGGAATCTGGGCAAATTCTGCCAAAACTGTTGTTAGCACTGACAGGAACTGAAACTGAGGGTAGCGAGCATGATTAAACATCTATAAGGAAAAAAAGACATTATTAAGACTTTATGGAAAGCAGGGATCCATGAGGCTTAGTTGCCACCTACTGGAAACCAAAAGAAAAATGCCTTCTTTGCAACAGGTTAAAGAGAGACCTTTATATAATAAATCTTCTTTCTGGAAAAAAGCAGAATACACTTCCATTAATGCCAGGTGCAGAAATAGTCCATTAAACCCCATGAACAACT
>NW_006437801.1:72846-78364 GCF_000325575.1 Pteropus alecto
TGATCATGGAGTATAATCTTTTTAATATGTTGCTGTATTCAGTAGGCTAGTATCTTATTTAGAATTTTTGAGTTAGTGTTCATGAGAGATATTGGTCTGTAGTTTTCTTTTTTTGTGTTATCTTTGCCAGATTTTGGTATCAGAGTAATATTGGACTCATAAAATGAGTTGGGAATTTTGCCTCCTCTTCAATATTTTGGCAGAGTTTGAGGAGAATAGGTACTAAATCCTCTTTGAATGTTTGGTAGAATTCACTGGTGAAGCCATCTGGTCCTGGACTTTTACTTTTTGGTAGAGTTTGATGATTGTTTCAACTTCCATATTGCTGATCAGTCTATTTAGATTTTCAGTTCTTGATTCAGTTTAGGAAGGTTGTATTTTTCTAAGTACTGGTCCATTTCTTCTAGGTTATTAAATTTGGTGTTACATACTTTTTCATATTATTCTTGAATGATCCCTGATTTTGTTTAGTTGTGTCCTTTCTCTTTTTTCGTTAGTGAGTCTAGCCAGGGGTTTGTCAACTTTATTAACCTTCTCAAGGAACCAGCTCTTTGTTGCATTGATTTTTCTATTTTTTTTTTTGTTTTCAATTTTATTTATTTCTGCTCTAATTTTGATTATTTATTTCTTTCTGCTGACTTTAGGCTTCATTTGTTCTTCTTTTTCTAATTTTTAACATGGAGAGTAAGGTTGTTTATTTGGGCTCTTTCTTGCTTTGGAGATAGGCCTGTAATGATATAAACTTTCCTCTTATGACTGCTTTTGCTGTGTTCCAAAAGTTTTGATCTGTTGTATTATCATTATCATTCCTTTCTATTTATTCTTTCATCTCTCTTTTTATTTCTTCTCTGACCCAGTCATTCTTTGGTAGCATGTTGTTTCATCTCCACGAATTCGTGACTCTTCCTGCTTTCTTTTTACAGTCGATCTCTAGTTTCAAAGCATTATGATCAGAGAATATGGTTGGTATGATTTCAACCTTGTTATGTCTTTTGAGGCTATCTTTGTTTCTCAGTATGTGTTCAATCTTTGATAATATTCCATATGCACTAGAGAAGAATGTATAAGCAGCTGTTTTGGGATGAAAGTCTCTGTAAATGTCAATTATGTTCTGTTGGTCTAATGTGTCATTTAAGGATGTTATTTCCTTATTGATTTTCTGTTTGGACGAT
Source organism: Pteropus alecto (assembly GCF_000325575.1). Classification (NCBI taxonomy): domain Eukaryota; kingdom Metazoa; phylum Chordata; class Mammalia; order Chiroptera; family Pteropodidae; genus Pteropus; species Pteropus alecto. The sequence continues at coordinate 74,019 of NW_006437801.1, forward strand.
CAGTCTATATCTGACAGTAGGGTATTTAGGTCCCCTACTACAAGCGTGTTTGGTCTGCTTCTCCCTTTAATTCTATTAGTAAGTGCTTTATATGTTTTGGGGCTCTCTGGTTGGGGGCATAGATATTAATAAGTGTTATGTCTTCTTGATGTATGATTTCTTTTATCATTATGAAGTGTCCCTCAGTGTCTTTTGTTACCTTTTTTATATTGAAGTCTATTTTGTCCGATATTAGTACCTCTACTCCCGCTTTTCTCTGAATGCCATTTTCTTGAAATATCACTTTCCACCCTTTCCCTTTGAGTCTATATTTGTCTTTGGAGCTGAGATGTGTATCCTGGAGACAGCATATGGTTGGGTTTTCTTTTTTGATTCAATCTGCAATTCTGTGCCTTTTTGTTGATAAGTCCAGTCTCTTTACATTAGGGTGATTATTGAAATATGTTTTCCTATAACCATTTTATCTTTTGCTTTCTGGTAGCTCAGTATTTTCAGAGCTTCCATGTTTTCGTCTGTCTGTTTTCTCTTAATTTTGGTTGGGTTTTTTGAATTTTCCCCATGGTTCTTGTTTTATGGTATATACTTCAGTTGTGAATCTTTGGCATGTGGTTACCATTACAAATATGTAAAACGGTTATATATATATATAAAACCGTGTGTGTGTGTGTGTATACATATATATACAGTCAGTCATATATATACAGTTGTTCATTTTCTTCCGTGCATGCCTTATCTCCGTTCCCTTTACGAATTTGGAGCTTTGAATTCTCCCCTTTTCCATCATTATTGTCTCAATTTGTCACTATGTATGCTAAACTTTCAGTACTATCTTGTTATAACAAGTCTCTTATTGTTTAAGCTTATAATGTCCTGTTCTTAGTATGGGTTGCACTCTTTTGCTTCTATATCTCTGTTCATTGTCTTACTCTTTGTTCTTTTTTTTGTTGTTCATTTTATTTTAGGTGAGCTGACACCTTTCAGTATTTCCTGTAATGCAGGTCTCGTAGTGGAGAATTCCATCATTTTTTTGTATGTCTGGAAAGGTCATAAAATTTCCCCTTTATATCTAAAGGAGAGCTTTGCTCTATACATATATTATTTTTGGTTGGTAGTTCCTTTCATTTAATATTTTGAATATTTGATTCCACTCCTTTATGCCTTGTAAGGTTTGTGCTAAGAAGTCCGAGGATAATCTAATGTTTTTTTCTTTACAGGTTACCATCTTCTTTTTCCTGGCTGCCCTGAGAATTTTGTCTTTGTCGCTGATTTTTGACCATTTTAATACAATATGTCTTAGAGAAGTCCTTTTTGAGTGAGATAATTGGGTGTTCTGTTGACTTCTTGAATTCCAAGCTCCAGTTCATTCTTTAGATTTGGGAAATTCTCGTCAACTATTTGTCTGAAAATGCTTTCTAGTCCCTGCTCCTTTTCTTCACCTTCAAGAATGCTCTTTTTTCTTATGTTTCCTCTCCTGCTGTTATCAGCCTGTTCTTGTGTATCTATTTCATTATTTTTCATTCTTCAGTTTCTTTCTGCTTCATTCTGATTTATTTCTAGATTTCTGTCTTCAATATTGCTGATCCTTTCCTCCATTTGGTCAACTCTATTTCTCAAGCTTGCTATTTCGTTTTTCACCTTTTTCAGTGTGATCTTCATCTCAGAAATTCTAGTTGGTTCTTTATGAGAGTTTCAATCTCCTTGCTAAAAAACTCATTCTGCTCATCTCGTTTTTTTCAATTCCCGAAATTGATGTTATGAATGGTTTTGGATCTCACTGAGTTTTTTTCAGAAATACCATCCTGAATTCTCTATTATTATATTGCATAGTTCTGTGTCTTTAAGGTTATTTTCTGGAGAATTTTCTCTTTCTTTCTGGCCTGCATTGTCACCTTGGTTGTTCATGGTGTTTAGTGGACTATTTCTCTGCTTGGGCATTAATGGAAATGTATCCTGCTTCTTTTATATAAAGAAGATTTAGTATATAATTGTCTCTCTTTAGCTTGTGTTAGTTCTTATGCACAGATCCCATGCTCAGACATGGTGGTGTGCAGTTTGGGTGTTTTTTTGTTGAGTTTTAGATGTTCAGCTTATTGTTGTTTCAAGTGGAGAGATCTGGAGACATCTCTCACTCTGCCATCTTTGTATAACCCTTGTATTTGAGATTAAATTCTTGTCTGCTGCATGAGAGAAGAGTGGATGTAAGGTCTATGTTTTGCAGATGCTCATAACATCTCTGGGCCAAAGGTTGGAAAGAATAGACCAAAGCTATAGGACCATCATGTCCTGTGCCATTTCTATATGTTCCACAATAGGGCTAATCCAACCTCAGGTGCTGTTTTCCAAAACCAGAAAATGACATTAGAAAAAAAGAAAATATAGCCCGATATCCCTAATGAACATAGATGCAAAATCCTCAACAAAATATGAGGAAACTGAATTCAGCAATACATTAAAAAGATCATACACTATGATCAAGTGGGATTTATTCCTGGGATACAAGATCAGTTCAATATCTACAAATTAATTAACATGATACACCACATAAAAAATGAAAGATAAAAATTGAATGATCATATCCTTAGATGTTGAAAATCTGTTTGACAAAATCCAGCATTCTTTTTTGACAAAAACTCTCAGCAAAGTGGGAATAGAGGGAACATACCTCAGCGTAACAAAGGCCATATCTGACAAACCCAAGGCTAACATCATACTCAACAGGAAAATGTTAAATATATTTTCCTGAAGATCAGGAACAAAACAAGAATGTCCATTTTCACTGCTTTTACTCAGCATGGTATTGGAAGTCCTAGCCACAGCAATCAGATAAAAAATAAATAAATAAATAAAATAAAGTGGAAAGAAAGATGTAAAACTGTCATTATTTGCGGATGACATAATACTATAAAATAAAAGGTACCCAAATTGAAAATGTATCAAAATGAAAGTATAATTGGAAGTAAAACTGTCATTATTTGCAGATGACATGATACAATATATAGAGAGAACCCTAAAAAATCCTCTAAAAATGTGACAGAACCCTTGTGAATATTTTTGGATTGTCATGGGTGCTATTCTGACCCATGCACCAAATGTCTTGTAACAGGTCCAGGTTGCCATGAAAAATGCTCTACCACTTGTGTCATTTGATCCAACAGATATGATAGTGCTTGGATAGTCAATGGCATATAGAGATGCTCTTTGGAGCTTTGGAGACCCTTACAGGTGATTCACAGATTAAGGATTTGGGGGAAAATTCATGCCATCTGTGGAGAATTACTCTACTTTTGAGAAAAAAAATTGGGTTTGCTACTGGGCCTTAGCAGAGAATTAACACTCAACCATGAACCCAAAATTTACCATGTGATATAAGCTGCCTATCATGCACTGTGTTGTGTGACTCAAACCATAAACATGTAAAGTTGACTGTGGACAACAACACTCCATTATTAAGTAGAAGTAGCATATCTGAGATGAAGCATAAGCAGGTTTTAAAGGCACAAGTAAATTGCATAAAGAAGCAGCCCAAATGTTCATAACTTTTACTTCTTCCACTTTACCTTCACTCTCTCAATCTGCACCTGTGATCTCATGAGGAGTTTCTTATGACTAGCTGACTGAGGAAGCACAATTATGCCATACTCTCCACATTATGCATGCATGTAACAAAAGTGGACGGCTGTAGCATGACCTGTATTTTTGGGTAAAGCAGTGAAAGAAAATTACTCCAATGCACAGAACTTTGAGCAGTGCACCTGCTTCTTCATTTTACCTAGAAGAAGGGATAGCCATAGGTCAAAGTCTATAGTAATTTGTGAGCTGTGACCAATGGTGTGACTGGATGATCTGGAACTTGGCAGGGACACAATTGGAAAATCAGATGAGGAGGTCTGGGAAAGAGATATGTGGGTAGAAAACTCCAAATCAGTACATAATTTGAAGATATTAGCATTCTGTGTGAATGCTTACCAAAGGGAGACTTTGGCAGAGGAAGATTTCACTACTCAGGGGGATATAATGGTCCACTCTGTGGATATCAATCAGCCATGCCTCTCATTTCCCAATGGACTCATAAACAAAGTGGCCATAATGGCAGGTATGGAGGTTATTGATAGATTTTACAATGTATCAACTTTGCTAGGTTGAACTATATTTCCCAGAATTCCATGTTTTGCATATTTAGTTAGGATGGGCCATATGAAAAATTCTCCCAAGAGTTTGGAAGGTAGAAATGAGGCACCAGACATGTTTTAACATAAACATATTATTGCTTATTTGCTGACTCAACTCAGGATGAAGCCACAGCTGAGCCAACTATGTGTGTATAGCTACAGGACAAAAGACCCTGC
>NW_006437801.1:78379-103722 GCF_000325575.1 Pteropus alecto
ACTCAGAGGCTGAGAATGGACATGGGCTTCTGTCCATCCTGTTGGCTTCCAGCTTGTGCCCTTTGAATTCCAGCCTTCTCATGATCTTCCCTTCCTGCCCGCTCTGTGAGCTTCAACCACTTGTATCAGATACAGAGACAGTATTATAGGTACTGCTAGCCCCCAAATTGTATAAGCCAAATCCCTATAATAAGTATCTATCCATCCATCTATGTGTCTATCTATCTATTAATCATCTACATTTTATTTTAGTTCTACGTCTGATGTTGAACCCAGGGTAATATAGGAATTGTTTGGAAGCCAGGTCCTTTCTTCTGTGCAGTGTCCTTCTTGATCAGATTTGGGCCTGCCTGTACTTCTTATCCTCAGTGACCACGTCCAGTGGGTGCATTTTTCATGTTTTTTAAATTGTATTTAATGATGCTTTGACATCTTGGAGTCTTGCTGGCCAGGAGAGACTGCCCTGCCCAAGGCAAACTAATATCTCTAGATAGCACATGAATCCCTTGTGAGAATGCCATGCATATGTACACCAACCAGTTTAGAGACCACACCAGTCAACTTCTTCCTTTATGGAGCACTCACAGGTTGAGCCACTATCCCCCTGGCATAATATCACCTTAGGAACAGGTACCAAACAACTAATGAAAGACCCTACAACCAGGAGCATGCTGACATATTTCAAAATAGCCAATTCTAAACTGTTTACCCTGCTCCGCTTTACCTTTTCCACAGAAATCTCAATAAAGACTTAGACCCATGCATTCCCCTCACTCCTGCCTTCTGATCAACCCTTGTGCATCCCCATGAGGTCCTGTGTGACATTCCATACCTCCTCCTTTTGGGAACGATAAATAATAAACTCTTCTATTAAAAGCAGTTGTCTCCATATTTGTTAACTTACCATACCTGATTAAAACTAACCCTGGATGTTTTTTAAAGCAGTGGGACAAAATTGTGGTCAAAATGGAGGAAATTTACCCAGACAGGAGATCTTTCTGACATTCAAAATGATGCTGTCTACTAAGCATACTTTATTTACCAACTATCCAGTCCCATGTGAAGATAGTGACATGGTAATTTCTTTGGCCAGATCATGGCAGGTGGCCCTCCATCAGAAATGTCAATGCTTAGGGGAAAGTTGACTTCATCAATAAGTCTTAGAACTATATTTTTGAGACAAAGATTTCATGTATATGAAAATTTTCAATGATTGCCATTAAGTTGTAAGAACCATATTGAAAATACTGTCTTCAGACAAATACTCAGACTTTACCTTTTCTTTGTCTCCATGGTGACTGTTGCAGAACCTTCATCCAATTATATTGATGATGTCATCCATGACAAAGTAATGAACATTGGAAGAACTGTCTCTGTGGGTTAAGTATCTATTCAACACAGTGTGTAGGAAAGATGTTTTTTAGGAAACTCTGCTTATTTCCTTTCCTCCCACCACTAGAAGTTAAAACCAAGTTTTATAATTCAGAGATGAGTGACTTATTTCTTGAAGTACAGATTCAGAATATTTCATCTTCAACTGTTTTTATAAAAAAGGTTTCCGTAGAACCATCTGAAATGTACACTGGGGCAGAATTAAATACTGTCAATCAGGCTGGAGAAGATGAGTGTACCTTTGGAACAAGAACATTTTTGCAGTCAATGGAAGGACGCCAGTATTTGTACCACTTTCAGACCAAGAAGGAATTTTTAGAGAAATTTGGTATCATTAGAGGACTAACAAAAATGGGAAAATTGGATATAGTGTGGAAAAGAAATTTAGGTGAAATGGCTATGCTACAGACAATCCAACTTGAAAGAGAGGCTCCAAGTTATGGAAACATGATGCTGTCTCTGGAGACAATCCCAGATACTGTAATTCTAGAAGAGCCTTTTCATATTACCTGTAAGATAACAAACTGCAGTAATAGGAAAATGAAATTGGTTTTGAAGATGTGTGATACAGATTCTATTCGTTGGTGTGGAAGCTCAGGAAGGAACCTTGGGAAGCTGTCTCCAAGTTCATCTTTCCACTTTACCCTGGCACTACTGTCCTTAAAAATGGGCCTTCAAAGTGTCTCTGGCATACGGATAACAGACAAATTATTAAAGAAAACCTATGTCTGTGATGATGTTGCAAAAGTCTGTGTAATACCTTCCATATTAAAATGAAAAGCTGAAGAAAAATCCGAGTGTTGTGCTTTCCAAGGAGTTGCACAGAAAAACTTTTCATACTTCTGTTAACAGCAAAATGACCAAATATACAGGCAGATGATTTTCATTTACTCCCTTAGACACCCTGAATGGCTTTGAGAATTAAACATTTGTTGATTTCAAAAAAAAAACAACAATCTGTTGATTTTAATCTTATGTGAAATACTTTCTAATCTACACTTGTATATTTCATAATATTTATGACTTTATTAAGGTCATTATAGGTGGCCATTGGCCTTTTTTTTTCAGAATGAGGCCACTATTTAAAATTCTTTATACTTACTTTTCAGAGATCCTTAATAGCATTTGACAAGTTCTGTTTCAGTAAAGCTGGTATTGAGAGAATATAAAATTTTAAAAGTATATTGATAATTTAATTAAAATAATTGTTATGGTAAGATTTCAATTTACCCAGTTTTATTATTTTCCTCTCTCCTTTTCAGTCAACAAAACATTATCAATAACAGTGTTTAATATAATTCAGGATGGTCCTCAATATTTAAACTTGTTGACACTTGCTGCTTGGAAAAGACATAATTTTTTTTCTAATACTATTCTAAATTATTGGATTTATAGCCTTGAGTTTATGCAACACACTGAACTGGCTCTTTTTCATTTATTTTGGTAAAGTTCTTTGAACTGTGGAGTTGGTTTATTTTCATCAGTTGCTATTCCTGCAGGGACTCTTGCAAATACTACTTTGATTACTTAGGTAGTTTTTAACAATTAATGCAATGTATTCTTTCTCTTTTATTCAAAGGCACAAATCAGCCTTCTTGTTTAGTATTCTTAAAATGTGCCACTTTTTTTCCTAAGTAGATTTAGTAGGTTCATAAATTTTGTTATGGGGTCTGGAATGCTAAAAGAAAATGGCCACCTAACCAGTGAAAGGAAGAACAAGGATTTGCTCCTACTTCTGTCTCCCACAAAAACCTGATCTCCTAATCGTGGTTGAGGCTGATATGATGAAGAGGTGTGTAATAGAATTTTTTTTAGTGTTATTTTTTTTAATATTATTCTCCAATATTTCATTCACATATCAATTTTTCTTTAGAAAAATAAAACCATCTCAGGCATTAGCTAATCACTGACTTTTGAAAATATAAGATCCATACTTCAATGGTGATATTTTCCATTAAGTGTCTAATTCTCAACATTGTTTATCTTTTAATGCATAAGCACTAATTTCTTAGTGTAGGAGCAATTTGTGAATGTATTATCCATAGAAATAACATAAATTATAAGCTCCCTCCTTTTGCTTCTTTAGGCCCAGGAGTGGTAATGGATCCTTTGCTATTATTAGGTCTGGGGTACTGTCTTATCTCCCTCCAACTTTCTTGACTCTGGTCAAGATTATTTTGATTATTTTGCTAACTTTGATCCCTTTCACTCTTTTCTGTTGAAGACTTGACAGATAGACATAAGCAAACATACTTAAACATACACATACATACATACCATACACACCACACACTAGTATATACCCCATAAGCCCCTTAGACATACTTCGACATTAAATTTAATGCATATAGTCATGAAAGAACATGTTTTTTTTTTTATGGGTACAAAAATTTCTGAAATCCTTGAGGGAAAAGTATTAAGAAATCAAAAGCAAGTAATGAAGTAAAAGGCAGGATGAAAAGCAGGGGCTAGGAAACATGTCATGGATTTCATCTTATGCCATGTTTATATGTTAGACTTAACTTTGTTAATAGTCATACTTAATAGCAATAATCTCATGGTTAAGTATGCATTTCCATTTCTCTTCTCACCTGTGTTTAGAGATACAAGAGGAATGGCAATTGAACCAGTTTTGACATTTCTGCTTTGATTTAGGCAATAAATAAAAGAGGTTTCACTAGGCCAATAGTATCATAAATGAAGAAGTAGTTAAAGAGAGACAATATTTATGGAAATAAATTAGTACACCTTCAAGAATGGACAGTTGTGGTACCTGGGGATTATCACTTATGTGTCCTTTCTCCTTGTTTACAGACTGTATTATTCTTGAGAGGGGTTGTGGTTAACATATTTTCTTTTGTTACACTAGATAAGTGTTGCATTTAAATATTGATCACTGGTACTTTTTTGACTGACTTTACCCTTTGTTTCTTTTTTTTTTCTTTTTTTTTTTTTTTTGGCTAAAGTTTCTAGCATGGGTGACTGAATGGATTACAGGGCTCTTGTCTGACCTGAAGAACATGAGAAGATGAGTATATAGCTGAAGTCAATATCACAGGAAAGTTATAATATATATGACCCTTTATGTGGACATTACAATTTAATTTTCACAACAATCTTATGAAACAAGTAGACTATACTGTAAGTTATATACTTCTTGTACTTATAACACGGTAGTTAATTCCAACTGATTAGAAAGGCCTTTGTCTAAATCTTCATGTAGAATCTCCTAAGTCTCTCCCAATTGATTCCCCAGAATTTGGTCATTATGTGTTATTCTATTCCTAGGTGAACAAATGAGAATATATGGAAGACGGTATCATCTCTCTGTCTGACGCATAGTTCATCTAAAAAGTTTGCTGAGTTCTTAAGCAGCCAGAGAAGAAACAGAAAGTGATCTGGTGAGGTACCTGTCCTATTGATCTAGTGCTTACTTTGTCATTATATGGTTTAGCAACTCAAAAATACATGGTTTTGGACCTCTATATCACCACATAGATTTCTATGGCATTTGCAAATGCTGAAGGAGTGGCTCTCATGGTGCTTTGCCCTGACAACCAGCTTTATATGAATCACTTGCCATGAGAGAAAGCCATTGAGCCATGGAAAGTACGTGTGTGTCACAATTCTTAGTCTCTGTGAAGAGAGTCAAGTTTCATCAAACCTCAATTCTAGATACTGGCTTGGCAAATGGTGCATGAGTTCACCATAGTTTAAGGCTAAATCTCTGAGTATACCTATGACACCAACTAACCTCTAGATTTCTTCATTTATATTTGACTCAGCTACAAGTTACTACTTGAGCAAAGGCCCAGAGAAATACCTTGTGTCTGGGCTACTCTTTTGATCAGGAAGCAATAACTCGATATTTCCTCAAAAAATTAAAAATAGAACTAACATACGATACAGCAATTTCAGTTTTGAATCTTTTATTCAAAGAAAATAAATACATTAATTCCAAAATATATATTCACTCTCATGTTTTTTTGTAGCATTATTTATAGTGGCCAAGATACGAAATAACCAAAGTGTCCATTTATAGATAAATGAATAAAGAAGTCACACACACACCCACACGCACATGCACACACACACACACACACACACTGGAATAGTATTCATCCATAAAAGAATGAAACCTTGCCATTTGTGACTACATGAATGGATATTGAGGGCATCATGCCAAGTAAAATATGTCAGACAGAGAAAGGAAAATACCATATGATCTTACTTCTATGGGAAACTTTAAAAAGAAACACCAAGCTCATAGATATAAAAAACAGATTCATAGTTACCAGAGGTAAGGGTGAGGGTTTGTGAAATAGATGAAGGTTAAAAGGTACAAACATCTAGTTATCAAATAAATAATTCATGGGAATGCCATGTACAGTATGGTGAGCATTGTTAATAATACAGCATTGCATATTTGAAAGTCATTAAGTGAGCATGTCTTAAAAGTTCTCATCACATTAATTGTACTTCAACAAACATGAATGAAGGAATAAATAAAAATGATTCAAATCTTAAATTCTTCCAAAAAGTAAAAAAGAAGAAAACAGTTCCAATTTCATTTTACAAGGTCAATCATTTTTCTGATACCAAAGACAGATAAAAGGGTACTGAAAGAAAAAGAAATTAAAGGATTATAATCTCTAATGAATGTAGGAACAAAAATTCTCAGCAAAACACTAGCAAATTGAATTTAACGGCACATTAAAAGGATTGTACACCATAACCAAGTGGGATTTATTCCTGGAATGCAAGCATGATTTAACCTACACAAATCAATAAATGTTATATACCACATTAACAGAATTAAATATAAAAGTCAGTTCCATTTCAATAGATGTAGAAAAAGCATTTGCCCAAATTCAAAATTCATTCATGATAAAAAACAAACAAACAACAACAACAAAAAAAAACAAACAAAAAAACACCTCTCAAAACATTGGGTATAGAAGGAAAGTACCTCAATATAATAAAGGTCATATACGTCAAGCCCGTATCTAACATCAAACTCATTGGCAAAAGGTTGAAAGCTCTACCTTTTAGATCGGGAAGAAGACAGGTGGGGGAGGTTCCTGATTCCTTATCACCACAAGCAGTTGTGGGACCTGGACTCACACTGGGCTCCCCAGCCCAGGGTTCCAGTGCAGAGAAGAGAAGTTCTCACAACTTCTGGCTATGAAAACCAGCCGATCTTGCAACTGAGTGAGATGGAAGGCTACAGGAATTGGAAACCTTCCTCTTAAAGGGCCCATACCTGGCCTTATTCCAGTGCTGGGGCAGCTGATCAAGGGGAGCCAAGGACATATGGTGAGGTGCTGAGCTGTCGGGCTTCAGGTCTGGAGGGGCAGCTAGCTAGTGGACAGAGATGCAGGCAGAGCCATTGCTCCTTTGTTGAGCCCTATCCCCTCCCAGTCTGCAGATGCAAGTGCTATCAACCTGGATAATGCAGATCACTTTGTCCAGGGGATGCCCTGAGAGTCTACCTCTTCCAACTTGTGGGCCCACCCACGCATCTTTCAGTGACTTATTCAATACAAATAGACTGTCATGGCTCCTGCTGCGAACTTTCCTAAAATCTCTCAAAGTCTCACAAAACCCAAAGAAGCAGCATCTTTCCTCAGTATGTCCTGTACCTCTTGCTGAGTAGACCCAAACCCCATACTAGTAGCAGCCAGCCTTGGTTTCTTACTTGGCCCCTTAAGACACTTATAAGCCCAGCACAGGTGGATGCCATATGTGGATTGTTTGATGACTCTTACCAGGTGGCCCTGGAGGTATATGGGCTGTGGCTAAACTTGGCCTGCAGCTGGCCCCCTCCCAGGACTGTCACTGGGCCCCACAGAAAACCTACTGCATAAAGTCACTCTACTAAGACCAGGAGACTTAGGAACCCCTTTTTTACATAGAAATGTACACAGGGAGGCAGTCAAAATGGGGAGACAAAGAAGCATGTTTCATATGAAAGAACAGAACAAAGCTCCATAAAAAGAACCAACAAAATAGAGACAAACAATCTACCAGGTGCAAAGTTCTAAACACTGGTTATAAGGTGCTCAATGAATTTAGGGGAAGAGTAGGTGAACTCAGTGAGAACTTTAACAAAGAGACAGAAAACATAAAAATAGAGATAGCAAACAAAAAAGAACCAGTCAGAAATGAAGAACACAATAACTGAAATGAAGAACAGAGGAAAACAACTGATTAAATGAAGCAGAGGATCAAATCAGCAATTTAGATGATAAGGTAGCAGAAAACACCCAATTAGAACAGCAACAAAAAAAATCCAACAAATTAGAAAAGTTTAAGGGGCCCCTGGGATAATATCAAGCATAACATTCACATCATAGAGGAAGAGAGAGAGAGAGGAAGAAATTGAAAAGCTATTCGAAGACATAATGATGGAAAACTTTCCTAATCTGCTAAAGGAAATAGACATTCAATTTCAGGAAGTTCAGAGTGTCCCAAACAAGATGAACTCACAGAAGCCCACACCAAGACACATCATCATTAAAATGCCAAAGGTTAAAGACAAAGAGTGAATTTAAAAGCAGCAAGAGAAAAGCAATTAGTTACCTACAATGGAGCTCCCATAAGACTGTCAGCTGATTTCTCAACAGAAACCATGTAGGCTGGAAGAGATTGTCAAGAAATATTCAAAGTAATGAAAAGCAAGGACATATAACCAAGATTACTCTACCCAGAAAAGCTATCATTTAGAATTGAAAGACAGATAAAGAGCTTTCCAGACAAAAAAAGAAAAGAAAAGCTCAAGTAGTTCATCACCACCAAAACAGTATTACCAAACTGTTAGAGACTTTTTTAAAGAAGAAAAAATAATAAAATGGCATAACTACATATCTATGAACACTTACTTTAAATGTAAATGTGTTCAGTGCTCCAATTTAAAGACATTGGGTGGCTGAATAAATAAGAAATCATGATCCTTATATGCCGCCTACAAGAGACTCATTTCAGATTGAAAAACACACAGAGACTGAAAGTAAAGGGATGGAAAAAGATATTTCATGAAAATGAAAACAAACAAATTAAAAGGTGTGGTAGTAGTACTTATACCAGAGACAGTAGACTTTAAAACAAAGGCTATAACAAGAGACAAAGAAGGACCCAGTAATCCCACTTGTGGGTATTTTTCTGAATATATCCAAAACATTAATTCGAAAGGACATGTGCATTCATATGTTCATTGCAGCATTATTTACAATAGCTAAGATGGAGGCAACCTGGATGTACATCAATGGATGAATGATAAAGAGTTAGTGTGTGTGTGTGTGTGTGTGTGTGTGTGTGTACTCTCTATATATGATGGAATAGTACTCATTCATAAAAAGGAAGGAAATCCTGCAATTTACAACAACATAAATGGACATAGAGGTTATTGTGTTGAGTGGAGTAGGTCAGACAGAGAACAACAAATGCCATACCATCTCATTTATATGTAGAATATAAAGAACAAAATAATACAACTAAGAAAGCAGAAACAAACTCGTAGATACTGAGAACATTTTGATGGTTGACATATGGGTGGGGAGTTTGGGTTGGGGGAAAAGGGAAATGGATTATGAAGTACTAGTTGGTAGTTAGAAAATAGTCATGGGTATGTAGAGTATAGCATGGGGAACATAGTAGTATCGAAATAACTATGTATGGTGTCAGATAGGTACTGGATTTGTCAGGGTGACCAATTCATAAGTTATATAATTGTCTAATCAAATTGTTGTACACCTGAAATTGATATAATATTGTATGTCAACTCTATTTTATAGATTAAAAAGCATTCAAATCAGAAAGAATGAAGTATACTTGTCTTCATTTGCATATGATATAATCTTATATGTAGAAAATCCTACAAATAATATCAATCATTTAAATAGATCAACATATATAGTAAAGTTGCAAAATATAAATCAACATACAGAAATTAATTATGCTTCTATATACTAACAATAAAACATGTGCAAAAAAACTTAAAGAAAACAGGAAAAAATGGTGTAGATAATAGAGGCTTTGTTCATCCCTCTTATGACCAAATCAAAATTGTGACAAAAACATGGAGCAAACATCAAGTCACCAGGGATCTAGATGAACAGAAGCACTACAACTAGAAAGAGAAATAATTAGTCAACCTGCAATGGTAGAAGGTAGGAAGGGACGAAGATTAGAAGCCGCCTAGTCCTGAGCAGCTGAGTAGAACAGAGGCAATGCCAGCAGCACCTGGCAGCTGCAGACACATCTTAAAGGGGCCGTGTCTGCAAGCAGACTTTCCCAGTGATGGAGCTGCTTGCTTTGAGTACCTGCTCCAGGTCAACTGCTGGGGGGCACCAGGGACTTACAGGGGAACACTGAATTGTCAGAGTGAGGGCCAGAGGTGAAGATCTCTCCCAGGCGGAAGTGTCGGTGGTACCCATTGTTCTTCAGTTGAGCCTTCCCCCTTTCAAGTGTGCGGACTCAGCATCACCATAGCTGAGACATCATCAAACTGGAAAACATAAGTGGATCTGCCCAGAGGATTTCCTGAAATTTGACCTCCCTCAACTCACGGTCCCACCCAAGCCACATTTAGGTGTGTCCTCAGCGAGTCCGGTGCATCTTGCTGAGCAGTGCCAAGACTCACACTGGTGGCAGCTGGCCTTGGCATCTGGCAAGGTCTCTTGAGCAACTATAAGCACAGCATTTGTGGATTGCTTGCTGAATGTTAACTGGTGGCCCTGGAGGGGAACAGGCTGGGTTTAAACTTGGCCTGCAGCTGAACCCCTCTCAGGACTGTGCCACTGGGCACCTACTACACAAAGCCGCTCTAATAAGACTGGAAGACTTAGGAGCTTTGCTTAGTACATAGAAACAGAAAGGCAACCAAAATGGGAGGATAAAAAAGCGTGTGTGCTTAGTACACAGAAAGGCAACCAAAATGGGAGGATAAAAAAGCAGAAACCATATGAGAGAACAGAACAGATTTCCAGGAAGAATGGAGTCAAGCAATCTAACAGATGCAGAGTTCAAAACACTAGTTATAAAGATACTCAATGATCTTGGAAGTGTAGATGAATTCAGTGAGAACTTTAACAAAGAGATAAAAAACATAAAAATGGAAATGGAAATTATAAAAGGGAACCGGTCAGAAATGAAAAACACATTATCTGAGATGAAAAGTATATTAGAGGGAATCAACATAGTGGATGAAGAAGAGGGTTGAACCACCAATATAGAGGATGTGGAAGCCAAGGACACTCAATCAGAATGGCAAGAAAAAGGAAGCCAAGACTATAATAATAATTTAAGGAGGCTATAGGACACAATTTAGTATAAAAATATCTATGTCATAGGGGTACCTAAAGGAAAACAAGTCATTGAAGAGCTATTTGAAGAAATAATGATGGAAAACTTCCCTCACCTATAAAATACTTTATCCAGCAAAGCTATTATTTAGAGTTGAAGGACAGATAAAGAGCTTCCCAGACAAAAATAAGCTAAAGGAATTTATCAACATCAAGCTAGTATTACAAGAAAAGTTAGAGGGACTTCTTTAAGAAGAAAAGGCAAAAGAAAAAAAAGATTAAAAATATGAAATGTAAAATGGCAATAACTACATATCTAGCAACAATTACTTTTTATGTAAAAGGATTAAATGTGTCAATCAAAAGATAGGGTAGCTGAATGGATAAGAAAACAAGACCTTTACATATGCTGTCTACAAGAGACTAACTTCAAATTGAAAGACATACACAGACTGAAAGTAAAGGGATGAAAAAATATGTTTTATGAAAATGGAAACAAAAAAAGCTGCATTAGCAATACTTGTACCAGACAAAATAGACTTAAAAACAAATGATATAACAAGAAACAAAGAAGGAACCAGTTATCCCACTTCTGGGTGTTTAGCTGAAGAAACCTAAAACACTGCTTTGAAAGGACATGTGAATCTATATGTTCACTGCAACATTATTTACAACAGCCAAGATACAGAGGAAACCCAGATGTCCATCAATAGTTGAATGGATAAAGAAGAGGTGATGCATATATACCATGGAATATTACTCAGCCATAAAAGAGATTGAAATCTTGCCATCACAACAATATGGGTGAATGTAGAAGGTATTTGTGCTGAGTGGAGTAAGTCAGACAGATAAAGACAAATGTTGCATGTGGAATCTAGAGAACAGGATAAACAAACAAACAGAAACAAGCTCATAGATTCAGAGAGCATTTTGATGGTCAGATTGGGATGTGGGGAGATGAGTGAAGGGAGAGAAGATAAAGAGGTACAAGTTGGTAATTACAAAATTGTCATGGGAATGTAGGGTATAGCATAGGCAATATAGTCAGTAGTATTGTAATAACTATGTATGGTGTCAGATGGGTACTATATTTATAGAGGTGATCACTTCATAAGTTATATAAATGTCTGATCACTGTGTTGTACACCTGAAACTTGTATATTATATGTCAACTATAATTGGAAAAAATATAAAAATTTTAAAAATGTTGAAATAAGTGTATATAACTATCTTACTGGTGAAATGGGGTAAATATGCTAACCTAAGTGACTAGAAATGAATGGAAGCTGTAACACTAAAGGTAAATGTAACTGCATATAAGCCCTATAACAATTGTTTATGAATATGTGAAGAAATTGGAACCCTCATAAATTTCTGAGGGGGATATAAAATGGTATAGCCAATTTAGAAAAATGGTTTAGTAGTTCCTCAAAATATTAAACATAAAGTTACAGTATGATCCAGCAATTCTACTGCTAAGTATATATCCAAAATAATTGAAAACATATGTTCATACCATAATTAGTGTACAAAGACAAAAATGTAAACAACCAAAATGTCTTAGTTAATGAATGACAAAATAATTGTGATACACCCATACATTTTAATTTTGTGGCAAGAAATGGAATCAAGTACTGATACATGCTACAACATGAATGAAACTTAAAAATGTTATGCTAAGTGAAAGAAGTCAGACACAAAGAGTCACATATTGTATGATTCCACTTATATGAAATGTTCAAAATATGTAAATCCAGATAGAAAGTGAATTAGTGATTGCCAGCAGTTGAAGAAATTTTAAAATTGGCATATAATGATTTACTTCTGAGGTGATGAAAATATTGTAAAATTGATGGTTTAAAAAATCTATGAATATACTAAAAACTATTGAAATGTACACTTTAAAAGGGTCAATTTTATGGTGTGAATTGTATCTAAAGAAAGCTGTTATAACGAAAGAATGCTTATAAATGGCATCATACTAGGTTGTAACCTTTGAGACTGTACATATAAAAACAAATGTGCTTGCTTTTTACAATATAAACTATGGATTATTGCTGGGAGTAATTGAAAAAAATATTTAAATATATGAGAAGATATACCAGGCTTATGTGTCAGAAGACATAATTTTAAAGTGTCAGTTCTGCAATTGATCTTTATTTTCGATAAAATAGTAACAAAACTGAAACTTAGTTGTAGAAAATGATGAGCTAAGTATAAAATTAATGTTGAAATTTATAGTGCCAAGAATAGAAAAAGGAAGATGCCTAATTAAAATTCCTAGCCTATTCTAATGCAGATATTGCCTTTGAATGCTTTTCTGGAAAAATCTGGACTGACTTGCCTTGCCTTGCCAGAGTGAGGCCAGTCAGGTTGGCTAGCCAAGGTTCCCTTCAATAAGAGACACATGGATGTCTTGACTGGTGAAGCTTGGGACCCCATTTGGCAGCACATACAAATGGAGTCTGACTATCATCAGAGGGTATAGATACCTACTACCTCTGGAGGCAGTGAAGTATTTGGGTACCACATCCAGCTTCCATTACTTGGAAGCCCCAGCTGCCCAAGGCCGACTGACAGAGTTCATACTGTGCATGTGAAGGCACCCATAATTCAGACTCGAATGGCCAGAAATAAGAGGCAGTTGTCGAGAGGCTGGGGGTTCCAGGTGCTGTTCTTGGGGGTATAAGGTAGATGCCTAATTAAAAGCCCTAACCTATTCAAATGCAAAAAAATTTCCCGAATCCTGAGCTAAATAAAGCTGGACATCTTGATTGGCCAGGGAGGGGCTGGTCTGGATAACTGGCCTAAATTCACCTCAGTTAATGAAACCTGGACATTTTGACTGCTGGCGAAACCATGGCATGCCAGGCAGAATGTCTAAATGGTGACTGACTATTATCAGATTATGGAAGTCTCCCTCCACCTTTGGAGACAGTGTGAGTGGTTAAGGACCACTTCCAGATCCCCTGGTCTTAAGGATACCAGCTACAGTTCCTCCCAGAAAAGATACCTGGACATCTTGACTGTTGGAGTAACTTGGGACCCCACTGGGTAGCAAGTCAAATGGACACTATCATGAGGAGAGGATGGAGGCTGTGAGGATGGTTGGGGACCAAATCCAATGCCCTTTGCCTGGAGAGCCCCAGCTGTTTGTGGCCAACTGGTAAGGTGCATACTATGCATGTGTGGGACACCAGAAATAAAGCTCACCAAATTTAGAAGCAACAAAAAGGTATCCAGAGTTGCTGGGGGTCCCAGACACTGGCTTTTGGAGGTACAAAACAAGTACTCAATTAAAAGCTTTAACCAACTTAAATTTGCATATTCATATTCCCCCTGAAGTTTGAGTAGAAAAAAGTGAATTGCCTTGCCTTGCTAGGGCAGGGCTCATTGGGCTAGCCAATCACAGTTTCTTTTAATAAAAGATACCTGGACACCTTAACTGATGGAGAAGCTTGGGACCAACTGGGCAACATGTCAAAATGGGGACTGACTATTGCCAGATGAGAGTGGTTCCTCCACCTCTGGAGGCTTTACAGGTGGTTGGAGAATGCCTCCAACCACCTTGGCCTGAAGAGCCAAGGCTGCCCTAGGCTGGCTTATGGGATGTGTGCTATGCAAGTGTGGGCCTCCACAGGTCAGGCTAACAGAAACCAGGAACAAGAGTCAAGTGAGGGGAGAGGCCAAAGTTCCCAGATGCTATCTCTTAGGGTACAAGGCAGATGTGTAATTAAAAGCCTTAACCTACTTAAATGTGCATATTTCTCCTGAAGGCTGAGCTGGAAAAAGCTTGATTTCCTTGTTTTGCAAGAGTAAGGCCAGTGGACTAACCAGTCCCAGTACCACTCAATAATAGGCACGTGGATGTCTTGACTCCTAGAGAAGCCTGGGACTCCACCAGGTAGCATATCAAAATAAGGACTGACTATTCCCAGACAGAGTGGTTTTCATCAATCACTGGAGGCTATAGGAGTGTTTAGGAACTGCTCCCAGCTCCTCTAGCTTTGAGGGTCTAGGCTGCCCTAAGCCAGGTGATGAGGTGTTTTCTGTGCATGCGCAGGCCTCTACAGGTTAGGCTAACCAGGAACAAGAATTAGAGGCAGGTGTAAGGAGACACTGGGGGTCCCAGGTGCTGGCTCTTTGGGTAAAAGGCAGATGCTTAATTAAAAGCCATAAACTTACTGGATTTCATTAACCAATGTTACCATAATAAAAAATACAAAATAAATAGATGATAGATAGATAGATAGATAGATAGATAGATAGATAGATAGATAGATAGATAGATAAATGCCTTAAAATACTTGAATGTGCATATTTCTTCTGAAGTTTTAGTAGGATAAAGCTAAATTTCTTTTCCCTGACAGGGTGGGGCCTGTTCGCCGGTGAACCACAGTTTCTCTCAACAAGAGACACCTGGACATCTTGACTGTTGGAGAAGCATGGAACCCAAATGGACAGCACGCCAAAACAAAGACTATTGCCTGGTACAGGTAGGTTTCCTCCACTTGTGGAGGCTGTAAAGGTGGTTGGAGACTACCTCCAATTCCTTTTCCTTGGAGAGCCCCAGCTTCCCGAGGCTGAGTTGCAGGATTTTTACTGCTCATGTGTGGGCCACCAAAGGTCGGAAAAAACCAAAGACATGAACAAGAGGAAGATGTCATGAGAGGGTGTGAGTCCCAGGTGCTGGCTTTGGGGAACACAAAGCACATACTTAATTGAAAGTACTAACCTACCTAAATACAGACATTTGCCCTGATGACTGAGTTAGGAGACTCTGAACTCTTCGCTTGGCAAGGGAAGGGCCAGTCAGGCTGTCTGGCCCCAGATCCCCTCATAAAGACACCTGGAGATCTTGACTGCTGGAGAAGCTTGGGACCTCACTAGGCAGCATACCAAAATGATGACTGATCATTGCTGGGGTGAGCTCCCTCCACCT
Organism: Pteropus alecto; assembly: GCF_000325575.1. Taxonomy (NCBI): domain Eukaryota; kingdom Metazoa; phylum Chordata; class Mammalia; order Chiroptera; family Pteropodidae; genus Pteropus; species Pteropus alecto. The sequence goes on from NW_006437801.1 coordinate 94,016, forward strand.
TTGGAAACTGAGAAGATAGTTTAAGAATGCTCCTAGCTTTTCTTACCTGAATAGCCCTGGCTGCTGAAGGTCCACTGGTGGAGTACTTTGAATACAAATCACTGCAAGATAGACTCACAGAAGACAAGGAACAAGAGGCAGGTATCAGGAGAGACCATGGATCTCAGGCATTAACTCTTAGATACAAAGCAAATGCACAATTAAAAGCTCTACCCTACTCAGATATGCATATTTCCTTTGAAGACTGAGCTGATAAAAGGTAAATATCCTTGTTTTTCCAGGGCAGATGAGCTGGTTGGCTATGGATCCTCTTAATAAGAAATACCTGGACACTTTGACAGTTGGAGAAGCCAAGGACCTCACTGGACAATGTGTCAACATGGTGTAACACAGGAGCTCCAGACCAGGAATCTGCACCTGGGATATTCCAGAAAAACCACTAGAGAGGACAAGAGGGGTGTGACATGCATTTTGTTACTCATGGGACACTTCAGCAGCAGCTAGTCGGAGCTGCAGGAAAAGGCCCCTGACTAAAGGCAAGCAATGTTTTATGCACATAAGCAGAGGGAGGGGCAATCTCATTGGCAAAGCATCCACCTTCTCAGGCAGATGGGAGCAAGATGTGTTACTTGGTTACAGGAACAGTTAACGTCCATGAGAGCAGCAAGAAATATCCTTAGGAGTAAGCACTGCTGAAGGTTTTTTGTGTACTGCCTTCTTTGGCTGCTGGCTGAGAAACCAGCCATCTTCTGAGTATGTGGAGGGGCTATGTTCTGAATTAACCCCACACTCTACCCTGACATAGCTCCTCCACCTCACATTCTTTCTATCAGTCTTTTTGGACAGGGTGTCCCTGGGTGGTAAGGGCATTCATGCATTGCATCCTGATATCACAAATACACTAAAGGTTGCATCCTAACACTAGCAACAATATACATAAGCCAAACAGTCTCATTACCAGGTAATGGCCCCACGAGCCTGGGGAGGACCACCAAGTGGTGAGGGGGGTCTGCTCCAAGTGCTGCAATATGTGAAGTCTCTCTGGTCAGAGCAGCAAGAGCTTGGATAACATTATGGAAGTTGTCAGAGATGTACATGGAACATTCAGTTTGGATAATGACAAAAGTACCCCACTGGGTAGCCGTGAGCATGTCTAATGCCATATGGTTTTGAAACACCACCTTCTTTGTCTTAGATACCTTGCCATTGAGGAGAGAGATGGATTGTCAAGTAGAACTCAAAGCTGTGGCAGCATGATTACCTAGGGCATTAATAGATTCTTGAGTAAGGATGGTACCTGCAGGGAGGACAAACAGAGCCAGGGGGTAAACCACCAATAGGTGTGTTTCACCCAATGTTGAGCCTTGAATGTGTCCAAATTATGGGGTTTTTCAGGCAGAATATCAAGTACTTGTCCAGGAATATAAGGGTATCCACATGTGCATTGGCCAGTCTGATTATAAGGCAGATATGGCAAGCCAAAGGCATTACATGCCCAGAGTGTTCCCAAGGGGATTGGGAAAGTTCTTGTGGTGTGTGAGGCATTTTGCTTACCCCACTTGTCATTAGCGGTCAGCACGGTGGTGTTCTGACAGAGGGTTTTTGGCAACCACCCCATAGAGTGCTCCATAGAATTTCCCGACCAATTCTGTCTTTCAGTACACAGGGGGACAGCTGGTGGACTTCTATTTGGAGGGCTACCACCCATCCTAGACCATCCCAGACAGAATAGCTCAATCAGGGTTGGTAACGGTTGACTTGCTTCTGAACCAAGGCATGTACATGTTGTTGAGTGGTGTTGAAAGTTGCATCTGTGTTGTTCCAGTTGTGTAGCTATTACCAGGTGGAGGCGTTAACTGGGTCTATCCACCAGGGGAGGCCAGCTGATGTTGTTGTCAGAAACTCTGTGCAGACCTAACACGCTGAGTGGTTTCTCACTGCTGCCATCATGCCGGCCCATTGCAGAAAGTTGTTGCCTGCAATAAGACTAAGGGTGACATGACATAAGTTTAAGGGGGTACCAGGAGGGGTAAGTCCTGCCCATCCTGAAGGACACATGTCACCATCCAGTCCTGGGTTAAGAGAGTAATAGTGAGAGGCGTCTGTCCCGGATGAGTGTACCAAGCCCAGTCCCAGCCCATCCCCAAGGCATCCAAGGAAGTTACATGTAGTAGTGACATCTGTATTTGCCAAAGAGAGGCAATGTTCATCTCCTTAATAATGGTTTGTGTACTTGGGTTATGATAAATAAGAATAGGAGCCAAAAGGCAGTGACTTCTGGTTGTAAAGTTAAATCTCTTTCTAGACCCTGTCTACAAGGGACCACCAAGGAGTTCCACAGGAGTCCTATCTATGCTGACCAAGGCCAGTGAAGGGTCGTTTTGTCAGAGGCTATGTTTTGTGGGGCTGGCAAGTGCAGGTTGTATTGTTGGGGGAAAGCCTATTTTCAGGGGGAAAGCCTGAATTTTATTTACCACTCCAGGGTGCATGGTAAAGTTCATGGTATGTTGCCTGTGTGTTTCATCTTCCATTGTAACCAGATGGCTGTCTTCCGCAGGTGTTTCCTCCAGCAAATGTATGTGAGCTAGCTCATCCTCTTCTGTGTTGACCTCAAAGGTTAGTGTCTATTTATATAATACAATGTGATAGTCTTGTGTTGGCTACAGTCGTAAATGTTTTGTCACATGTCTTTGCCCCAAGGGGCTGTCAGTGATCAGTCTGCCACTGGGGTAACCACAAATTCAGCCCACGGTACACAGCCCCATTACTAGTACTGATGGTCAGGAGACCCTGTTCATTAGCTATCACGAACCAAACAGCACATAGTTTGGCCCATTAGCTGCTGTGTTCAGTCCCTTCATCTGTCTATATGCTGTCTGTCACAGACTGGTAAGCAATGGCTCTCCATGTGAGTGGTTGACCCTTGCAGAAACTGTCAGTATACCAAGCATTTTCAGGGATATGGGATTTCCCTTCCTGGATTTCCCTTCCTGGCATGTCTGGAACAGTTTCAAAGGTGGCTGGAGCTTGGTAGATTACTGGTCCTAAAACCTGTTGCAGTTCATGACTTAATGGGCTAGTAGAGAGCTTACTGCATTGCAGCAAGTATACACTCCATTCTGCCAAGGTGGACCATTGGGCCACCAAACTTTTTGGCCTTGTGGCCATGTCATGAACCAAAATAGGATAGGTGGTTTTCACTTACATATTGGCAGGTCCAGTGAATGCCTCAGTGGCCAGGAGAGCTTGGTGCACAGCACGGACTTGTTCAATAAGGCTATACCATCCTTTTGTGCCCTCCCAAAGTTGGCAATAAAAGCCAATATGGATACATGTCTGTCCCTGCTGTTCCCAGAGCCCCCAGGCATAGCCATCTGGGGTGACATATACATCTAATTCGCATGAGTATACAAGGTCAATGATGCCTAGTGTTTGTACTGTCCCTGCCACTTGTTTATTGGTTTTAAAGGTCACCTGTTTTTCCTCCTGTCAATCCCAGGTGGTCTCCTTGTGAACTAGACAACAAAGGGTGCATACCAACTGTGCTGTGTGTGGGATTAAAAACTCTCTAATATCCTAAGAGGCCTAATAACTCCTATAGTTGTCTGACAGTGGTGGGTAGGGGGAAAGCCTGAATTTTATTTACCACTGCCGTGGGCATCACCTTTGTCTTACCTGACCAGACCACCCCCAAGAATCTGATAGACAAGCCAGGGCCTTGCAATTTGTTTTCATTGGTGGCCCATCCCTTTTCCTGCAGGTGTGTCACCAAGGCTAGGACAGCCTGCTCTAAGTCTGAAAACGTCAGAGGTTAGCATGATGTCATCGATATGCTGGTACAGTTGTATGGTGGAGGGTTTATCCCAGCCAGTTAAGTACTCAGCCATAAAACCATTGTAGATGGTGGGGCTATGGAGATACACCATTGGCAGGACAGTGAAGGTCCATTGTCGCCCCTTCCAAGGTAAAGGCAAGTTAATTTTGACTGTCTGGGTAAATATCTATGGAGAAAAATGTATTAGCCAAATCTAGAACAAAGTGGTAAGTTCCTAATTTCACACTCAAAGTGTCCATAATAGTGGTGACTTGTTAAGACAACTTGAAACACAGAAAATTAGTTTGATAAAGCACAGAATCCTTGTGTTCTACTCAGAAATTTTTTTTATAATATCAGTAGCAGTCTAATAGTCCTAAGAAACATTGTCTTATTCAGCAGAAAGAAAAAACAACTCTAATTTTGCATTAGCCTACTCCTATATAAAATTTCCTCTTTCGAGATTTCTCTTCACAGACCTTCCACAACTTTCTTCATCCCGTCAATTTGCCTCTTCTTACTTTGTCAGCGCTGAGCTGATCGAGAAGGGAAGCTTTCAGTGGTGAGACAACCAGTTGGAAAAATGCAAGGGGAGCCGACATGAGAAAAAAATGGCAAACCAAAAAGATCTTTACTGTGGGGGCTGCATGGGCTTATATATGCCAGAGAACAATAGTGGCATTCTGCCACACATGTACAGTACAGCAAGCTGAGTCATTCTTACATAAGCTAGGCTCAGGCACACTACTGCATTTAATGTAATATGCCAGATCTGGGGTCATATCCTTAGCCATGAGCTTAGATCACAGTCAGACTTTGGACTAGCCAGGCCTGGGGCCCACACTTCACCCCTACAGGGTTGCAGTGTGAGATTTGACCCAGAGGGCATTACCTTTGGCACACTATCCACAACAACAATATAGAGAACAACAAAATACTACCAGGCTACAAGCTATAAAGGCTAGGGCGGCTACTATCCACCACCAGGAGGATCCTAAGGAATTCTACCAAGTTGTCATGGGGTCTTCTCCCAGGGCATGGATGGCTTGCACCTCAGCATCCATTTCTTGGAGGGCTGCCTGTGTCTGGTCAGCATGATCAGGAATGTAGTCACAGCATTCTATATGGAATAGGGCACAGGTGCCACACTGGGCAGCAGTAAGAGGTCGAAGGCCATGTGATTTTGTAGAACTACTTTCTGTACTTGCATAGTTTCATCCATCAAAAGGGTTAGGGCTTGACACGTATTATTCAATGCCTGTGCAGTGTGCTGGGCTAAGGCTTCAACTTGTAATTCTACATCTATAGATTCCATCCTTGAAATGAATAACTTCAGGGGATAGAACCACCGCATCGCCCATTTTTGCCGGTGCCAGTGCTGATATACGGGATCCCAACTATGGGACAATTGGGGCAAGATGGATAATATGTATCCAGCTAAGTATGGATATCCCCAGATATAACAACCAGTCCAATCAGAGGGCAAGTAGGGCCAGCTGTAATGCCCACAGACCCAGTGATACCCTACAGGTAACCAATTGGTAGGCTTTGTACCGACATAACGTTGCCCATTCCACCAGTTCTAGGAAATATTAGCACGGGTGGTGTTAGCACACATCTTGCAGATAGTCACCCCACGACATGGTTGGGCAAAGATCTTGCTCTATGCAGTGAGGGGCCTGCTTCCACAATTCCATGTTTTCCCACTAGCCATCCCCACCCATTGAAAATAGCATAGCCTGTGAGGGTTGGGGAATTGCTGTGGTTGTGGTAGAGTAGCACTTCAGTGGCCTGTTGTCACTGGTCCTATTCGGGTGTGGTGTTTCAGGTATGCAGCCACGTCCAGTTTTCAACCGTAGCCAGAGTAATGTGCCATGACAGTTCTTTGGCTACTTCCACCAGTAGTTCAGTACATACCGGCATGAGAAACATTGTGGACAGCAGCAAACAGTTGAGCCCAGGACATGACACTGTTCCCTGTTGTCAGCTGGGTGTATAGGATAGAGCAGACAAAGAGATTATTAGGGGCAAGTCCACTTGCCCATTTTGAGATAAAAGGGTGGCCAGGAGCAGGTTTGCCCCTGGCCTGTGATACCAAACAGTTTTTCCAAGGGTATTTTTCCAAGGCCAGGGGGTTTCCACTGGAGTTACAGTATAGAGAGGATTGGACCAGAGGCCAAGGACAAAATTCCCTGTTAACAGGGAACCCTCAGCAGTCATTGGGGGTGACATTTGCAAGGGTGTAGGCCAAACACAAATCCAGGGCTCTACCTGCAACCCACTATGTAAGCCCTACCCCCAGGGCTCCATTAGGGCTACCCACAGCTCTTGTGTTACCTGTACAGTCTAAGGCCATGACCAGGTAGCCTGTTTACCTGCTGCCAAAAGTTTTGGGGCTGGTAAGATCAAAGCTTCTTGGTAGGCCTGGAGCAGGAGCTATTTAGCAGCAGTACCTGGGCATACCTTGATAGCCTGAGGCAAGCCCGTTACAACCCTGGTCAAGGGGGATAACCTTGCTTGCCGGGGTTGCTCGTTCAGAAGGCATGTAGCCTGTGGGAGGTTAGTGTACCAATGGCACCAGCCCGGGCTCAGGGTACTCAGTTTATCCTTCAGCAAGCTGTTGAATCATTCTTTCATTCCAGCTGCCTGTGGGTGATAACATAATTGTTATTGCACTTCATTGGTGCAGGCCCAGGCTTGCACTTCTGGTCCTGTAAAATGAATGCCTGTTACTGTTGATTAATAAGGGCAGGCCACAGGCGGCCACGAGGTGTTCCAACGCGGTCACAATATGTCGTTGATCAGCAGTTGCCATTGGCCATGCAAACCTCAGGCTGGTGGTTGTGTCCATATCTGTGAACACATAGTGGTGTCCCCAGTCTATGGGCAAAGGTCCTATGTAGTCCATTTGCCATTTCTGAAGTGGCTTAGTCCCGTAGGGTATCACTCCCGGGGTACTTTTAACCTGTCGTTTTTTGTTTTTTGTTTTTTTTTTTCTTTTTCTTTTTCGCATGCTGCTCAGCACACCAGGGGCACTGTGACACAGCAACTTGTACTTATCAAAGATAGCCTCCATTGCTTTGTTGCCTGTTCCATGGTACAAGCCTGCACATGCCCCAGTTTTCGATGTCGCCAGGGGCCAATGTTCACTGGAATCAGTGATACAAGGGTGGAGCGGACTCATGCCAGTGCATCTGCTGCATCATTGCTCAATGCCTGTAATGGCTGATGGCCAAGAACATGGTATACGGTCGCCCCTTGTTGGAGGCCCTGCTTCCAGAGGTCTTCCCATAATTCCTGACCTCATAAGGGGCAGTGGCCTATCATCCACTCCTGGGTGGCCCACTGGGGAAGCCAGAGAGTGAGACCTTGATATATGGCCCAACTGTCGGTGCAGACATGCACTGGGCCAGTTTCATTTATGAAGACCAATCACACAGCACGGAGTTTAGCCCATTGGCTAGATTTTCCAGCACCAGTATCATACCAAAAAGTTTCTGTGGATGGCTGCAATGCTATGACAGCCCATGTAGGAGGCTGCCAGTGGCACGAGCCATCTGTGTACCAGGCATCCTCAAGGATGGGAGCCCAAACCTCTATATAGGGACTTGATACGTCTTCCATCTCAGTAGGCTCTGCCAGAAGCTATGCTTGAAATTGCACTGGTCTCAACAGGGAGTGCAGCTGACCTGATGGGGGTTCACAGAGAACTGTGCCCATTGCTCCAGGTATCTCCCCACTTTTTCAGTATAGAGGTCTGTACAAATCATGTATGGGGAATCTTCACCCAAGACTTTAGCCACCCTTCCACCAGGTATGTGGACTGCATGGTTATGGGATTAGGGCCAGTGATGGCCTCACTGGCCAGAAGAGTCACATACATGGCAACCAGTTGCTTCTCAATCAGAGAGTACTGTGCTTCCACATCTTTCCACAATTGGTACCAGAGCCTATCGGCACCTTCTGGGAACATTGCTTTCGTTACAAGCCCCACCCAAATCTTGCTTCATATACCTGCACCATGAGCAGAAATGGGAGGGCTGGATCTACTATGAGTAGAGTTTGAGCTTATGCTACAGCTTGCTTTGTAGCCTTAAAGGCCTCTTCTATCTCGGGAGTCCAATCCCCATGAGGCTCCCCATCGTATTAAATGGTGCAGGGGTCACATCAAGGAGGTCAAATGGGGAGTAAACACTCTCCAAAATCCCAGCAGTCTCAAATAGGTTTGAAGTGGCTTCATAGTTTCAGGTTGGGGATATGCCGGATCTGGGGTCATATCCTTAGCCATGAGCCTGGATCTCAGCCAGACCTTGGGTCAGCCAGGCCTGGGGCTCACATACTCCTTTAGAAATAACCAACGTTAAAACAAACTACTTTCTTTAATCTCCTGTAAAATAAAGTTCTGTGTATTATACCTTCTATTACTAAACATATACATTTCCCTTTCTATTATACGAATGTTTTAACTATTAGAAACCTCAATTTCTAATGGCAGGTAGAAAGTAATCAATTAACAGCCTTTAGATTGACAAATGTATAAATATATTTTGTAACCTCTAGAAGCATTTCATTTGCCCTTGAAAGTCCTATAGAGGCTGGGAAAAGGCGGGGGCAGGGTGAGGCTTGCTCAGACGTTGCTTGCTTTCAAAAGTGCCTTTTTTTTCTCTCTAGTTATCTCAGTCTCAGGCAGTATTGGCTGCGTTTATATTTCTGGCCATCCACAAGACCTTGAAAGTTACTGAGAGTTAGAAAAACCTCGTAAGACTTTTAATGTTGCCAAGTGAAGTCATAAGTAATAGTAAGTTTGTTCAGATGCATTAGTAAATTTGTTAGGATCTTCCAAGAAACTGCTAAAATGTTCTTTGCATACAGCTAAGCATTGTGTAGCACCTGCAGAAGGGGCTAGCCCGCTGCAGCCGCTACTATTGCCGCAGCACCTTCTTTCTGAAAGAACAAAATTCCCCTACTTTCTACTTTCCATGCAATCTGTAAGAGGCCCATAGGCATGCTGGGGCATCTCCCCATTCCCTTGGTGGGTCCCAAGAATCTAAAGAGTTGATCACCTCGAACAGCATGGACCCAGAGGCCCACCCCAGGATTCCCATTGGCATTGGGCTTCCCTTCGGCAGATTCTCACCTGGGATTCCCATCCCCAACCCCCGGCTGACTCTGGAGTGCCCCTGACAAACTCCCACCAGACATATTCACACCCAAGGTCAACTCAACCAGGGTACTTTCTGGAATATCCTACCAACTATGCCAATTGTAATGCAGGAGCTCCAGACCAAGAACCTGCACCTGGGATATTCTAGAAAAACCACCAGAGAGGACCACAGGGGTGTGACATGCATTTTACTACTCACAGGGCAAGGAAGCTTCAGCAGCAGCCAGTTAGAGCTGCAGGAAAAGGCAGTTGGCCAAAGGTAGGCAAAATTTTATGCACACAAGCAGAGGGAGGGGCAATCTCATTGCGTGAGCAGCTGCCTTTTCAGGTGGATGGGAGCAAGATATGCTGCTCGGTTACAGGAGCAGTTAACATCCATGGAAGCAGCAGAAAACATCCTTGGGAATAGGCACTGCCAAAAGCTCTTTGTGTACTGATTTCCCAGGCTGCTAAATGGGTATCCAGCAGTCTTCTGAGTATGTGGAGGGGCTATATTCTGAATTACCCCCACAGTCAGTCACCATTTGAGCATGCTTCCCAAATTTCTCCAGCACTTCAGATATTCAAGTGTCTCTTATTGAGGAGAAACTTGACTGGCCAGCTTGATAGGCCCATTCTTGGCCAGGCAAGGAGTCCGGCTTTTCTCAGCTCAGCCTTCAGGAGGAATATTCTCATTTGAGTGGGTTAAGTTTTTAATTAATCTTCTGTCTTGTACCCAAATTGCCAACA
>NW_006437801.1:103732-105532 GCF_000325575.1 Pteropus alecto
CTACACCTGCTTTGTTCCTTGTCCAGGTTAGCCTGACCTGAAGAGGTTGACACCTGCACAGTACACACTCCATTAGCCAGTATAGGTTATCCTGGGCCCACAAGGCCAAAGGAGTTATCGACAGTCTCCTACAACCTGTACAGTATCCAGAGGTGGAAGAAACTCACCAACCCCTGGCAATAGTCAATCCCTTTGTGTAGGGTTAATTCAGATCATAGCTCCTCCACATACTCAGAACACTGCTGGATGCCCGGTGTAGGTCCCAGGCCTGGCTGGTCCCAGATCTGGCTGTGATCCAGGCTCGTGACTAGGAATAGGACCCCGGATTTAGAATATTACATTAGTCTAGTAGGGTGCCTGCACCTAACATATGTAAACATAATTCAGCTTGTTGTATCACGCATGTGTGGCTGAATGACACTATTGTACTCTGATATATGTGGAGCCCATGTGGTCTGCTAGGAAGCAGAAGAAGAGCAGAAGTGTGTTCCCCACAATAGAAGTGTGTTCCCCACAGAAGCATGTTTCCCACAGAAGCATGCTCCCCACAATAAAGTCGGTGCCTGCTGTTTCATTCTGTCAGCCTCTTGTGCATTCTTCCAACTGGGCATCTCACCACTGAAACCATCCCTTCTCAATCAGCTCGGTGCTGACACCCAGCCAGCAGCCAAAGAAGGCAGTACACAGAGCTTTCGGCAGGTACAGGTTCCTGAACTGGAGCTCCTGTATTACACTGACTATGGCTAGGTAAGAGCAAGCTCCCTCAATCTCTGGAGGCTGTGAGGGTGTTGGTGACTGCCAACTATCTCCCGTGCTGGAGAGCATTGCCTTCAGAGGTTAATTGATGGTATGTACTATACATGCACTGGCTGCCCTGGGCCAAACTAACCTGGATCAGGAACAAAAAGCAGGTGTCAAGAAAGACTGGGCATTCCAGATGCTGGCTCTTTGGGTACAAGGCAATTGGCCAATTAAAAGCTCTGACCTACTGAAATGTGCATATTGTCCTGACGATTGATCTGGAAAAAGGTGTTTTTTCTTTGTTTGTTTTTGTTTTGCCAGGGCAAGCCTGGAGGGGTGGCTGGCCATGGTTTTCCTATATAAGAGGCACCTGCACATCTTGACTGCTGGAGAAGTCTGGGACCACACTGGGCAGCATGTTAAAATGGAGACTATTTGTGGGTGGGGAAAGGCTCTCTCCACTACTGAAGGTTGTATGGATAGTTAGGAACCTTGCCTAAGTCTCCTGATGGAAGGGCACAGGATTCCAGAGGTCTGCTGATGGAGTATGTACTGTGTATGTGCATGCTGTCATGTATCAGGCTAACCAGGATCAGGAATAAGAGGCAGGTGTAGAAGAGGTTGTGGGTCCCAGGCACTGGCTCTTGTAATATAAGGTAGATTCCCAATTGAAAGCCCTAAAGTATTCAAATGTACACATTTTCTTTGATAGCTGAGCTAAAATAAGTGCCTGAAACTCCCTACATCTCCCAACACTTGTCTCTTGTTTTCTGATTCTAGTTAGTCTGACCCAAGGCAACTTGCAAATGCACATTACTCACTCTATTAGGGAAACTTGGGCAACTGGTACTCTCCAGTTAGAAGAGCTAGGGGTGGTCTCCAATCACTCACACAGAATCCAGAGATAGATGAAACCTTACCTAAACCAGGGACTGTCATTCTCCATTTGGACCTACTGCCTGGTGCATCCCAAGCTTCTCCAGCAGTCAAGATTCTCAGGTGACTCTCGTTTGTTTGCTTGTTTGTTTACTTATTTGTTTAATTTTATTATATATATTT
>NW_006437801.1:105663-107245 GCF_000325575.1 Pteropus alecto
CCTATGGGCTCCACCTTCAAAGTATGTCCAGAGATCAACCATGTTTTTACCATTCCCGATTGCTACCACCTTCCCCAAGCCCCATCATGTTCCATGTGGATGAGTCAGTCACTTCCTCCCTGCAGCTCCGTTTGTCTCCGTTCTCTGTTAGGACAGGCGAGGTTATGCTGTGGTAACAAACAATCCCCAAAGTTCAGTAGTGTAAACACAAAGGTTTATTTCTTTAAAAAAAATTTTTTATTTTAATTCATTTTTTTTTTTTGGCGACATTAGTTAATGAAATCCAGTAAGTTTCAGGTGTACCATTTAACAGTAAGGCATATGTACATTGCCTTGTGTGTTCCCCTCCCATAGTTAAATTTCTTTCTGTCGCCACATATTTGACCGCTTTTATCCCATTTACCTCTCTCCTCCCCCTTCCTCCCCTACCCTCTGGTAACCACTAGTCTATTGTCCATGTCCATGAGTCTCCATTTGTTCGTCCTATTTGTTTGTTCCTTCTAGGTTTATATCCAACATGTAAGAAGTGATATGTGGTTTTCAACTTTTTCTGACTGGCTTATTTTGCTTAGCATGATTATCTCGAGGTCCATCCATGTTGTCACAAGTGGCAGTATTTCATCTCTTCTTATGGCTGAGTAATATTCCATTGTATATATGTACCACACCTTCTTTAGCCAATCATCTATCATAGGAAACTTCAGTTTCCTGGCCAACATGAATAATACTGCCATGAACATAGGTGTGCAAATATCTTTTCGAATATGAATATTCAAGTATTTAGGGTAAACACCCAGTAGAGGGAATGCTGGATCATATGATAAATCAATTCTTAGTTTTCTAAGGAACCTCCATATTGTTTCCATAGTGGTTATACCAATTTGGAGTTCCAACAGCGGTGTAGAGGGTCCTTTTTTTCTCACATCCTCTCCGGTATTTCTTATTATTTCTCCTGTTGATTAAAGCTATTGTAACAGGTGTCACATGGTATCTCATTGTAGTTTTGATTTACATTTCCCTAATAGCTAGCTACATTGAACTTCTTTTCATATACTTGTTGGCAATTTGTATGTCCTTTAGGGAGAAGTGTTTCAGATCCTCTGCCCATTTTTTGAATGGATCGTTTGTTTTTTGTTGTTATTGAGTTGAATGAGTTCTTCGTATATTTTGGATATTAGTCCCTTATCGGAGGCATTGCTTGCAAGTATATTTTCACATTCGGATAGTTGTCTCTTTACCATGTTGACGATTTCTTTTGCTGACCAGAAGTTTTGAGTTTGACGCAGTCCCATTCATTTATTTTGCCTTTGAGGTCAAAATCATAAAATTCTCTTTAAGTCCAAGATCCATGAGTTTATTTCCTGTGTTTTCTTCTATGTATTTTATTGTTTCAGGTCTTATATTCAGGTCCTTAATCCATCTTGAGTTAATTTTAGTGTATGGTGATAGACAACAGTCTAGTTTCAGTCTTTTGCCCATGGCTTTCCAGTTTTCCCAGCACCATTTATTTCAGAGGCTGTCTTTTCTCCACTGTATGTTTTGGGGTTTTTTGTTGAAAATTATTGGCCCATATAAATATGGG
>NW_006437802.1:0-569 GCF_000325575.1 Pteropus alecto
GCAGGTGTGAGTGACTGGCTTAAACTGATACCTAAATTTCTGCCTACTGGTTTCTTTGCATGAGTTAAAAAAAGTGCCTTCTGGCTTGCTTAATTGTGGGCAGATTAGGGCGGACTACTTCTGAGGTAGGATGACCTCAGTGTCTTTGCAGACAGACGCAAAACCCCAACTAATTTTCCTGCTTACCTCTTTTCTAAGAGCCATGAACCTCCTTATTATTAGTATGGATGTTGAGGGACAGGAGGTCTCTTCTTCTGTATCTGTTTCTTGCTGAGCATGGCCATAGACAGGGGTTTCATGGAGCTCTTTTCCTTTCTGCCTCAGTCAGCGTAGAGTCTTGGGTTTTCTGCTAAAGTGCCACCTCAGTCTCTAGACAAAGAAAAGAAAATACAAACTCGTTATTTAAATCATACATCTATTAATTTCTATTAGTGATTTGCCTATTAACTGAGTAAAGGGAAACAGGCTTGGTTAATATGTTTCTTAAAGAGTAAAAAGACCTTTGGCCTAAAGTCCCCTCCCCGCTCAGACTCCAAGGGCCCTGCCTGGCTTAACACCATTTCTACTTA
>NW_006437803.1:0-1084 GCF_000325575.1 Pteropus alecto
TGGACATAATTGACATTTACAGAATCTTTCATCCCAAAAGACCTGCTTATATATTCTTCTCTAATGCACATGGAACATTCTCAAGGATTGACCAAATACCGGGACACAGAGATAGCCTCAATAAATATAAGAGGATTGAAATTATACCAGTCATATTCTCTGATTAGAATGCTTTGAAGCTAGAGATGAATTGTAAGAAGAAAGAAGGAAGGATAAATACATGGAGATTAAACAAAATGCTACTGAAGAAAGACTTACCAGAGAAGAAAATTTTTAAAATGATCAAGAGATACATAGAAAAGAATAATAATGATTATATAACATATTAACTTTTGGGACATGGCAAAAGTTGTGATAAGAGGAAAGTTCATATCATTACAGGCCTATCTGAAAAAATAAGAACAAGCACAAGTAAACAACATAATGTTTCATCTTATAAAACTAGAAAAGGAAGAACAAATGAAACCTAAAATCAGCAAAAGAAAGAAAAAATCAAAATTTGAGCAGAAATAAATGAAGTTGAACCCCTCCCCAAAAATGTAAAAACAAATGCAACAAAGAGCTTGTTCTTTGAGAAGGTTAATAAAATTGACAAAACTAAGAACTGATCTACCATAAGATCCAGCAATCCTTCTACTGGATATTTACCCCAAATACTTGGAAACTTGTATTCGAAAAGCTATTTGCACACTGATATTCATAGCATCATTATTCACAGTGGCCAGGACATGCAAGCAATCGTGTCCTACAATAGATGACTGAATAAAAAAGCTGTGGTACATATATACAATGGAATATTACTCAGCCATTAGAAGAGATGAAATACTGTCATTCGTGACAACCTGAATGGACCTCGAGATAATCATGCTAAGTGAAATAAGGCAGACAGAAGTTGAAAATCACGTGATATTGCTTATATGTGGGTTATAAACCTAAAAGCAACAAACAAACAGGAGAAACAAACAGAGACTCATGGATATGGACAATAAAGTAATGGTTACTAGAGGCAAGTGGGGGATGGGGGAGGCTGGTAGATTGGGTAAAAGGGTTCAAATATGTGGTGACAAAAAGAAATCTAATTATG
>NW_006437804.1:0-1144 GCF_000325575.1 Pteropus alecto
CCCTTACATATGCTGCCTATAAGGGACTCACTTCATATGAAAAGACACTCACAGACTAAAAGGAATGGAATAGAAAAAGATATTGCCTTGATGGACCTAGAGTCATATTAAAAGACACTCACAGACTAAAAGGAAGGGAATAGAGGGTATTGCGTTCAAGGAAATGGGTTGGATAGAGAAAGACAAATATCACATGATTTCATGTACGTGTGGAATCTAAAGAACAAAATCAACAACAACAGCAACAACAAAAATGAAAATAAACTCATAGATACAGAGAATATTTTGAGGGCTACTAGATGGGAGGGGGATGGGGGGATGGCACAAAAAGGTACAGGGATTAAGTGGTACGCATATATAGTTGCAGAATAGACATGGAGATGTAGAATGTAGCATGGGGAAGATGGTTAATAATGTAATAAATATGTAAGGGGGAAGAAGGGTACTAGATTTAGTGAGGTGATCACCTTGCAAGTTATGTGGATCTCTGATTGCTATGCTGTAAAACTGGAATTGATATATTATTGTATGACAACTATAAGTGAAAAAAAAACTTATTGAATTGTACGATGTAAATACCAGCAACTATTTGTCTATTATATTTCAGTAAAGATAAAAAAAAGAAAAAAAAGATGTTAGCAAATTGAAAAATTTCAATGCCAGATTCCGGAGTTCTAGGAAGTTGGCATTTCTGCAATAGAGATTGAGCATCTCAGCACATCCTTTCCCCCCCCACACAGCAGCAATGATGAAACTGGCAAAATTACAAAAACAAGAATTCTGGAAATGGCTTTGGT
Organism: Pteropus alecto; assembly: GCF_000325575.1. NCBI lineage: Eukaryota > Metazoa > Chordata > Mammalia > Chiroptera > Pteropodidae > Pteropus > Pteropus alecto. The sequence goes on from NW_006437804.1 coordinate 798, forward strand.
TGAAAAGTTTTAATTTAGTAAAAACTGCTGAACTTGGTAAATACAATGGGCTCTGTGGTGTTTTAATTGGAGCTTTGCCATTGTCTCCTAGTTTTGTGACATGGCAAACAACCAAGGAAGGTTTTAGTTGCCTAAGACTGTGATTCTGGTTTGGGGAAGCAAGAAAGCATTTCAAAAGTTTTTAAGTGGAACCTGGGGTACAAGACAGTCATAGAGTGCTCTGAAAATATTCAACCTATTCCTGGAGATTTAACCTATGGAAAGCTGCACATATGCTCAGGAATGAGTAGAAAAGGTCCAGGTTATTTATCCACTGTGAGGTCCTCTGTAAGTAGAAAGTGAAAGCC
>NW_006437805.1:0-392 GCF_000325575.1 Pteropus alecto
AGTTGGAAATCTGTGAGGCACAATCTCATTGCTACATGTCCATATCTGAGGAGAGGTTTTCAGTCCATTATCCATTTAGATCTTTTGGAAAATAGTTGTACTGTCATAATCAGAAAATACATTTTATATATCTTTGATTTAATCCAAATAGAAATATCGAAATTCTAATAAGAAATTCAAACACATAATATTACTTTAGAACAGAGGGACTCTTTGTAGGTTGAGTTAGCATTTGAAAGAATGACATTTGCCCTCCATCACAGAATGATGAACTAAGACTTATACACACTAGGATTCACTTGTCATCTGTTTTAGAGTTAAATATCACGGAAAAGTCAATACATCTGGAATAAATTGTAGAGTCTAAATGCAAATATTGATTTTGAATGGGA
>NW_006437806.1:0-750 GCF_000325575.1 Pteropus alecto
TTTGACTTCTTCATTTCCTATTTGGATGCCTTCTAAATCTTTCTCAAGCCTGATAGCAGGACCTCCAATGTGATATTGAGCATCAGTGGTGATAGTGGACAGCCTTGTCTTGCTCCTGATCTTAGAGAAAAGGTTTTTATTTTTTCACCATTAAGTTTAATGTTGGCTGAGTGTCATATATGGCCTTTATCATGTTAAGGTACTTTTCTTCTATACAATTTTGTTAAGTGTCTTGATGATAAAGGTATGGTATATCTTGTCAAAGGCTTTTTCTGCATCTATTGATATGATCATACGATTCTTACTTTTTAATTTGTTTAATTGGTGTATCACAAGAATCAATTCGCATATGTTGAACCATCCTTGTGCCTCTGGGATGAAGTCCACTTGATCGTATAATCTTTTAAATATGTTGCTGTATTCAGTTCGCTAGTATCTTTTTTAGGATTTTTGCATTTGTGTTCAAGATATTGGTCTGTAGTTTTCGTGTGTGTGTGTGTGTGTGTGTGTGTGTGTGTGTGTGTGGGTGATCTTTACCCGGTTTTAGTATTCGGGTACCACAGGCCTCATAATGAGCCTGGGGAGCCTTCCCTCTTCTTGAAATTTTTGGAATAACCTGAAAAGTGTACGTGATCATTTTTCTTTAAGTGTTTGGTAAAATTCACTGATGAAGTCATCTGGTCCAGGACTTTTATTTTTGGTAGGTGTTTTTTTCTAATTTACTTATTTTAATTAGTTTCAAGTATACAG
>NW_006437807.1:0-806 GCF_000325575.1 Pteropus alecto
TGGACAGCCTTGTCTTGTTCCTGATCTTAGAGAGATGGTTTTTAGCTTTTCACCATTAGGTATAATGTTGGCTGAGGGTTTGTCATAACTGGCCTTTATTACATTAAATTACTTTCTATACCAATTTTGTTAAGTGTTTTAATCATAGATGGATGCTGTATCTTGTCAAAGGCTTTTTCTGCATCCATTTGATATGATCATATGATTCCTTTTTTAAAATTTGTTTATGTAGGTTATCACATTAATTGGTTTGCATATGTTGAACCATCCTTGCGCCTCTGGGATGAAGCCCATTTGATCGTGGTGTATAACCTTTCTAATACGTTGCTGTATTTGGTTCACTAGTATCTTATCTAGAATTTTTGCATCTGTTTTCCTGAGAGATATTGGTCTGCAGTTTTCTTTTTATGTGTCACCTTTACCAGGTTTTCGTAACAGTAATATTGGCCTCATAAAATGTGTTGGGAAGTATGGCCTCCTCTTCGACTTTTTGGAAGAGTTTGAATGTTTGGTAGAATTCACTGGTGAAGCCATTTGGTCCTGGACTTAGACTTTTTGGTAGGTTTTTGATGATCGTTTAATTTCCATACTGCTGATCGGTCTATTTGGATTTTCCAGTTCTTCTTGATTCAGTCTAGGAAGATTGTATCTTTCTAAGTACTGGTCCATTTCTTGTAGGCTATTAAACTTGGTGTTATATACTTTTTCATAATGTTCTTGTGTGATCCTTTGTATTTTTGGAATATGTCATAATTTCCCCTCTTTCCTCCTTGATTTTGTTTATTTATGTCTTTTCTCTTTTTTCT
>NW_006437808.1:0-345 GCF_000325575.1 Pteropus alecto
CTGTTTCTATGTACTAAGCAAAGCTCTTAAGTCTTGGTCTTATTCGTGCAGCTTTGTGAAGTAGGAGTCCAGTGGTACAGTCCTGAGAGGGGTTCAGCTGCAGGCCAATTTAGCCTCAGCCTGTGTCCCTCCGGGGCCACGTGTTAAGATTCAGCAAGCAAAATCCACAGATGCTGTGCTTATAGTTCCTCAAGAGGCCACACCAGAAACTGGTCAGCTGCCACTAGTGTGAGTCTAGGCATTGCCCAGCAAGGGGCACCTGGCTAACTGAGGACACACCTGGATGTGGCTTGGGTGGGACCACAAATTAGGGGAGGCGGAGTTTCAGGGAATCCTCTGGGCAGA
>NW_006437809.1:0-567 GCF_000325575.1 Pteropus alecto
TGGACTAGTGGTTACCAGAGGGGAGACGGGAGGGGAGAAAAGTAAATAAAATGTTTTTAAAAAATGTACAAAGATGGCATACAACTCGATAACAAAAAAATAAACAATCGAAGCAAAAAAGGGGCAGAGGACCTGAAGAGACATTTCTCCAAAGAAAGCATTCAGTCAATGTCTTGACTGCAAACTCATTAGAGGCTTTTACTCAGAAACAATACAGCTAAGCTGCCTTCAATTTCCTGACCCAGAGAAACTGAGATTTTTTTTGTTCTTTTAAGCTGTTAAAATTTGGGATGGTTTGTTACAAAGTAATAGAAGATTAATAAAATTATTAAATAGAAATAAAATTGTTAAATAAATCAAGGAAAAAAGAAGTTATGGTTCATATATACAATGGAATATTCTCAGCCATTAAAAAACAATGAAATTCTACCATTTGCAATGACATGGATGGACCTAGAGGTTATTATGATGAGTGAAATAAGTTAGAGAAAAATAAATACCATATGATTTCACTTATATGTGGAATTCAAGGAACAAAGAGAACTAATCAAAAACTGACTCAAATAT
>NW_006437810.1:0-3811 GCF_000325575.1 Pteropus alecto
ATGTTATGTTTCAAGAACTGTATTTAGCATCATCTAGTAGAGATCTATCTGGAATATTGACACTCAATTCAAAGATCTCAGAATTTATTTTTGAAATTTAGGAATGCATTGTGAGAAAAAGTTCCAAAGATATTTCAGACAAATGAGAAATACTTTTTATTTGTCTGAAAATGTCCTATAATTTCTTAAACCTCTAGATCACTTTGTGTTGTACTGGCCTGACACTATAACACAAATTTAAGCAAAAGCATTAAAATAAGCCTTTGAAAAACTTTTATTCATACTTCTCTAAATATATTTTTATTTGAATTGCCTATTTATATTGCCAATAAGAAGAATAAAGTGCTAGATTCATTTAAAATGTATTATGAAATAAATTAATTCCAAATAGACCATAAAAAGTGGGTGTCTCTCTAGTAGTTCTAATTAATAAATGAAACCAGTGAGCCTGGAGCAAGATTATGTATGTAACAAGAATATAATTTACATTGGTTAGTTTATAAATCACACTGTATACCTGAAAACTTCAAAGAGACTTTAATTATTTTTTTCAAAACAGGCAAAAGAATATCTTGCTTTACCAAAATACATTCTAAAGAATAAAAAAAAATAAAATAAAACTTTATAGATTAAGTAGATCCTGAAACTTGATGTGGTAACTACATTACTTTGTGTAAACTTACAGCTCTTTTGTATTTGTTTCATTTTACTTGTTCCTAAGATTTTTTTTCCTAAATGATCAAGGCTTTTTATAATCCCAGTAACATATTAAAAGACAAAGTCAATGAAGTTCATAGTAATTTGAAATACTCTATTACCATCTGAAGCTAATAGACCAAAGATATTTTACAACTTTAAAATCAAAGATCTCTGGAGTATAGAAAGAAACCCAAAATACTGATGAGTGAAGAAAAATATAAGGCTCAAGACCAAAAATAAGAGAAAAGAACCAAACAACAACAACAACAACAACAACAACAACAACAACAACAACAACACAGGAATAAGATTGAAATAGGCACTGATTACAGAGGATATAAGAATATACATGTGTGTGTGTATGTATATATACATGAAAGCATTCAACTTTATTAACTTCTAGGGAATTGTAAAATAGACCCAAGAAACCACCACATGTTCATCAGAAGGGTTAAAATAAAGAAAGACAAAACCAAATTCAAACAGCTGGAGTTCTCAGATATTGCTGAGGAGATATAAATTAGTACTACATTCTGGAAAAAAGTTTGGCATCTTCTGTTAAGTGTGAACATATGCATATCCCCTTACTCAGAATTTCTACTAGGAATCAACAGTACATAGGGTACATTAACCAAAATATATTTGTGCAATGGAATCCTATAGAGCAATGAAAACGAATATGACTTCATACAAGGATTTGAGTGGATCTTAGAAATATCACGTGAGCAAATGAATTCAAGAAAACGAATCCACATTTCCTAAGTCAATTTATATCGAGTTTTAAAACAGGAAATACTAATCCATTCAAAACAGTTGTTATTTTGTGTGGGAGCCCAATGATGCTCTATTCATTGATCTCAATGTTAATTAATCCCAGAGATAGAATTTGAAAAATAAAATTATCAAAATGTTTATAAAGCTCTAAATCTATAGAAATAAAGAGAAAGTCAACATTATTGTGATTTTAAGCTTTTCATGGGAGATATAATAAAATAATTTTTACAAAAGTGGAGGAGTTCCTATTTTATCTTTTAGTTTTTGTTCACTTAATGTTAAGGAATTATCTAATTTTAATGCTTGTTGAACCAATAGTTAGTTATAATTTCTAACAAAGAAGCATGATTTGGGAAGATGAAGCCCTCTATTATTGGTAGCAGAGACTGAGAGATGACAGTAATCAATATGGTAGGTTAGATCAGGAAGATGGGGTTGAAAGAGAGAATGCAAGTTAGGAAGTAAAAGTTTATCTGGTAAAAGTTTATCTGTAAAAGTTTATCAGTAAAAGTTTATCTGGTTCTAGGTTTCAGAATCCAGAATTGAAAGCCAGAGAGTGGCCTGAGAATAAATTAATAAATGAGTAAATAAAATAAATAAAATAAGGAACATCTGTAGGCAGGAAATCAATGGTAGTCCTGTTTCTCCTGTCAATTACCAAGGGAACTGGGGAACATTTCATTTAAGACAATATTGATTAAAGCTTAATTAAATGTTATAAATTTGCTAAATTCCAAGATCACAAAAAATAAGTTTATTGAATACAAAATATACAGGCCATCGAAGCAACATTTTAACATTTAAATCTACATCTTTCTGTTTTCCAAAAGCGTGATGATGAAGACAAACCTACATTTTTATCTTTTCACCACTACTGGGCTGGATAACCTTGGACAAGTTTCTCCAATTCTCTAAGCATCAGGTCTGCCACTGATGACAAAACTATCTAACAAATTTCTTATGTATATAAATGAAAACATGTATATGAAGCCCTGAGTTCAGTGCCTGGCTCCCTGAAATCTCCCAATAAATGTTCACAGTCATTCTTAGCTATTTTATCAGAATAGTTCTTTTTACCTATAAGAGAATAGTAATCTGAGATTGAAAATGTTCTAATTCAGCATGCATAGTGCATGTTATTAAAAAGCCAATTTTGTTGAACGCTCAGATATTTTACCATTGCCTTTGAAACGAAATAGTGGCCTTATCTTTCTAGAACTCACATTTAGCATCAATATAGAATACTAATTTTTCTCTTATTTTAATGGCAGAATAAGGAATATTTATAAAAGATGATAGTTAATATGAGAACAGTTTAGCCATTTTGTCATGACTATGCAAATTTTATATTTGAAATTCTAGTTTTTCTAAAATCTTATCCCATTGAGAAATAATCAGGATAACCACTTCAACTTACATGTTTTAAATGATAGAGTTTCTATATATCAACAAGGATCAGATTGATTAATATTAATGAGACACATTTATATGTTTAAAGTAAATGTCATTATCTGAACCCTGTATTTTGAGCATTTTGTATGTATTTTTTGTAAATAATTATCGATAGCTTGTATTTCCCTTTCAGAAAACTGTAACAAATTGAAGAAAACAAGATCTCTGCATACACAGGTGTGAGGTTCTGAGAGAACCAGCATCAATTTACTCATATAACAATTTTTAGAAGAATATGTTTTTAAAGGGTAAATTGGGAGTTTTGGTCCTGATCACACTATACCATAGCAAACCATAAAATTTAATGAGGCTATCTTCTAGGAATTAACAGTCTGAGAAGCAGGACAATAGTCTTGAAGTACTCTAAAATAAAATTGAAAAATAATCAACAAGTCAGTAAATTCTTTTTTCCTTTTTTTCTTTCTGTAAGTTTGATTTTCTATATTGTAGCTGCTCAATTATTTACTAAACAAATGTGTTTATTTTTGTATTTGTATTTTTTTAATTTCATTAGTTTCAAGTATACAGTACACTGGTTAAACATCTATTCAGTTCATAAAACGATCTAGCTGAAAAGAAGTTACTGTTAGCAATATCAGAGAGTTTACCGCTTGTGTTTTCTTTTAGAAGTTCTATGGTTTTGGGTCTGTCTTTAATCAATTTTGAGTCTATTCTTGTATTGAAGGTGGTCCAGGGTCTTTCCCTCTCTTCCTTCCTTCCTTCCTTCCTTCCTTCCTTCCTTCCTTCCTTCCTTCCTTCCTTCCTTCTTTCCTGCCTTCCTTCCTTCCTTCCTTCCTTCCTTCCTTCCTTCCTTCCTTCCTTCCTTCCTTCCTTCCTTCCTTCCATCCTTTCCATTTTCCTTCCTTCCATTCCTGTTATGTATATG
>NW_006437810.1:4090-5842 GCF_000325575.1 Pteropus alecto
GACTGTAGTCTTGTAGTAGAGTTTGATATCAGGTAGTGTGATACCTCCAATGTTCTTTTTTCTCAAGATTGCCGTGGCTACTCGGGGTCTTGAATGGTTCTATATATATTTCAGGCTTATTTGTCTAGCTCTCTGAAAAATGCCATTGGTATTTTGATAGGGATTGCATTGAATCTATAGATTGCTTTAAATAGTACGGCCATTTGAATGATGTTGATTCTTCCAATTCATGAACAAGGTGTGTGCTTCCATTTATTTGTATCTTCTTCAATTTCTTTTTTCAATGTCTTATAATTTTCTGAGAACAAGTCTTTCACCTTCTTGGTTTTTTTGATTCCCAGGTATTTTATTGTTTTTGACGCAGTTGTAAATGGGATTCTTTTCTTAATTTCTCTTCCCCAAATTTCTTCATTGCTGTATAAACAGTCGCTGACTTCTGAATATTTATTTTATAACCTGCTAATTTATTGATCAGTTCAAACAGCTTTTTGGTGGGATCTTTAGAGTTCTCTCTATATAGTATCGTGTCATCAGCAAATAGCAAGTGTTTTACTTCTTTTTCAATTCACATACCTTTTATTTCTATTTCTTGTCTGATTGCTGTAGCTAAGACTTCTAATATAATATTGAAAAGGTGTGGTGAAAGTGGGCATCCTTTTCTTGTTCCTGATTTTAACAAAAATGCTTTTAGCCTTTTCCCATTGAGTATGATGTTAGCTATAGGTTTGTCATACATGGCCTTTATTATGTTGGAGTATGTTCCCTCTATTCCCACTTTGCTGAGAGTTTTTATCATAAATCGATGCTGGATTTTGTCGAATGCTTTTTCTGCATCTACTGATATGATCATATGTTTTTTATCTTTCCGTTTGTTAATGTGGTGTATCGCATTTGTTAATTGATGAATATTGTACCAACCTTGCATCCCAAGAATAAATCCAACTTGATCATGTTGTGGGATATTTTGAATGTGTTGCTGAATTCAAATTGCTAATAATTTGTTGAGTTTTGCATCAGTGTTCATAAGTGATATCGGCCTATTGTTTTTTTTTTTTTTTTTTTTTTTGTAATGTCTTTGTCTGGCTTTGGAATCACGGTTATGATGGCCTCATAAAAGGAGTTAAGGGGCCTTCCCTCTTCTTGACATTTTCGGAATCGTTTGAAAAGTATAGGCGTTAATTCTTCTTTGAGTGTTTGGTAAAATTCGCCAACGAAGCCATCTGGTTCAGGATTTTTGATTCTTGGGAGGGTTTTGATTACTGATTCTATTTTGTTGCTGGTAATCTGTCAGATCAGATTTCTGTTTCTTCCTGACTCAGTCTCAGCAGATTGTATGTTTCTAGGAATGTGTCCGTTTCTTCTAAATTGTCCATATAATTGCTCGTAGTATTTTTTTACGATCCTTTGTATTTCTGTGGAGTTCATAGTTATTTCTCCTCTTTCATATCCGATTTTATTGATTTGAGTCCTCCCTCTTTTTTCTTCGATGAGTCTCTTTAAAAGTCTGTCAATTTCATTTAACCTTTTAGAGAAACAGCTCTAGATTTCATTAATCTGTCGTATTCTTTTCCTAGACTCTATTCCATTTATTTCTGCTCTGATCTTTATTGTTTTCTTCCTTCTATTCATTTAGGTTTCGTAAAATGTTCTTTTTTTCTAGTCCTTAAGTGTCAGGTTAGATTGTTCTTTCGAGCTTTTTCTTTTTCTTTTTTGAAGATAGGTCTGTATTGCTATGAATTTCCCTCTTAGGAC
>NW_006437811.1:0-718 GCF_000325575.1 Pteropus alecto
TTTCCTTTCTCTACTATATGTTTTTGACTTTTTTTTGTCAAAAATTATTTGCCAATATAAACACAGATTTATTTCTGGACCCTCGACTCTGTTCCACTGGTCTGTGTGTGTTTTGCTGCCAATACCATACCATTTTGTTTACTGTCGCTTTGTAGTATAATTGGAAGTCAGGCAGAGTGATGCCTCTAGCCTTATTCTTTTTTCTCAAAGTGGCATTGGCAATTAGGGGACCTTTGTGCTTCCATACAAATCTGATGATTTTTTGTTTTATTTCTTTAAAAATGCCAATGGTGTTTTGATGGGGATTGCATTACATCTGTATAATGTTTTAGGTAATATGGTCATTTTAACTATGTTGATTCTTGCACACCAAGAACATGGAATATCTTTCCGTTTCTTTGTATTTTCTTTGAGTTCTTTTAATAGGGACTTGTAGTTTTCATTATATAGGTCCTTCACATGTTTCATTAAATTTATTCTTAAGTATTTTATTCTTTTTGTTGCAATTGAGAAAGGAATTATTTTTTCTACTTCTATTTCTGACCCTTCATTATTAGAGCATAGGAAAGCTATGGATTTTTAAACATTGATTTCATATCCATAAACTTGACTCTATTTGCATATAGTTTCTAGTACTGTTCTTGTGGAGGTTTTAGGGTTGCGTATATATAGAATCATGTCACCTGCAAATAGTGACAGTTTGGCTTCTTTGTTTCCT
>NW_006437812.1:0-1366 GCF_000325575.1 Pteropus alecto
GAAAACTGGAAAGCTACTTGCAAAAGAATGAAACTGGACTGTTGTCTATCGCCACACACCCAAACAAACTCAAAATAGATTAAAGACCTGAATATAAGACCTGAAACAATAAAAAACATAGAAGAAGACATAGGAACTAAACTCAAGGACCTTGGACTAAAAGAGGATCTTATGAATTTGACCTCAAAGGCAAGTGAAGTAAAAGCTAAAATAAATGAATGGAACTTCATCAAACCAAAAAGCTTTTGTACTGCAAAAAAAACCATCAACAAGGTAAAGAGGCAACCATCTGAACGGGAAAATATATTTGCAAGCAATGTTCTCATGAGGATCTAATATCCAAAATATAAAAGAACTCATACAACTCAATAACAACAACAACAAAAACAAAAGATCCAATTAAAAAATGGGCAGAGGACCTGAACAGATACTTCTCCCTAGAGGACATACAAATGGCTAACAAATATATGAAAGGATGTGCAACATCACTAGCTATTAGGGAAATGCAAATCAAAACCACAATGAGATATCATCTCACACCTGTTAGAATAGCTATTCTCAACAGGAAAGGTAATAACAAATGTTGGAGAAGAGGCTGAGAAAAAGGAACCCTGATACACTGCTGGTGAGACTGCAAATTGGTACATCTGTTATGGAAAACAGGTTGGAAGTTCCTCAAAAATCTTAAAATTGCCTATCATTTAATCCAGCAATCTCTTTACTGGGTATTTACCCCAAAGACTTGAAAACACATATCTGAAAAAGATATTTTGCACACCAACGTTCATAGCAGCATCATTCACAGTGGCCAGGACATGGAAGCAACTGAATTGTCCTACAATAGATGATTAGAAAAGAAGCTGTGGTACATATATACAATGGACTATTAACACCCATAAGAAGAAATGAATTACTGCCATTTGTGACAATATCGATGGACCACAAGGTAATCGTGCTAAGGGAAATAAGTCTGATAGAAAAAGTTGAAAATCACGTGGTATCACTTATATGTGGGATATAAACCTAAAAGCAACAAAGGAACAGAACAAACAAGCAGAGACTCATGAACATGGACAATAGACTAGTGGTTACCAGAGGGTAGTGGGGAGCGGAGAAAAGGTAGGTAGATGGGGCAAAAGCGGTCAAATATGTGGAGGTAGAAATAAATGTAACTATGGTCAGTGAACACACAATGCAATATATATATGCGCCTTACTGTTAAATTGTACACTTGAAACTTACTGGATTTCATTAACTAATGTCACCATAAAAAATAAAATAGTTATAATAATAAATTAAAATTGTAACTAGAAAATCTAAAACTATTAAAAAAAGAACATAATTTTAAAAATTAAATAAATAAAAT
>NW_006437813.1:0-1197 GCF_000325575.1 Pteropus alecto
CTCCTCAAACTCTTCCAAAAATTGAAGAGGAGGAAGTACTTCCCAACTCATTTTATGAGGCCACTGTTACTCTGATACCAAAACTTGGTAAAGATAACACAAAAAAAGAAAACTACAGACCAATATCTCTCATGAACACGGATGCAAAAATCCTAAATAAGATACTAGCAAACCGAATACAGCAACATATTAAAAAGATTATACACCACGATCAAGTAGGCTTCATCCCAGAGGCACAGGGATTGTTCAACATGTGCAAATTGATTAATATGATACACCACATAAACAAATTAAAAAATAAGAATCATATGATCATATCAATAGATGCAGAAAAAGCCTTCAACAAGGTACGGCATCCATTTATGATCAAAACACTTCACAAAATCGGTATCGAAGGAACGTACCTTAACATAATAAAGGCCATCTAGGACAAAGCCTCAGCCAACATTATACTTAATAGAGAAAACTAAAAACCTTCCCTCTAAGATTAGGAACAAGGCAAGGCTGTCCGCTATCACTACTGTCATTCAATATAACATTGGAAGTCCTAGCAAGTGCAATCAGGCAAGAGAAATATATGAAAGGCATCCAAATAGGAAACGAAGAAGTCAAATTTTAACTATTTGCAGATCATATGATTCTCTATGTAGAAAACCCTAAAGACTCCACAAGAACACTACTAGAAACAATAAGCGAATACGGTAGTCTCTGTATACAAAATCAACATTCAAAAACTCATAGCTTTCCTATACTCTAATAATGAAGTGTCAGAAAAAGAAGTGGAAAAAATAATTCCTTTTGCAATTGCAACAAAAAGAATAAAATACCTAGGAATAGATTTAACAAACAAGTGAGGACCCATATAATGAAAACTATAACACCCTATTAAAAGAAATTGAAGCATATACAAAGAAATGGAAAGATATTCCGTGTTCTTGGATTGGAAGAATCAACATAGTTAAAATAACTTTTTACCTAAAGCATTATACAGATTCAATGAACTCTCCATCAAAATCTCATCAGCATTTTTCAAAGAAATAGCACAAAAAATTATCAGATTTGTATGGAAGCACAAAAGACCCCGAATTGACAAGGCCAATCTGAGAAAAAAGAACGAGACTGGAGGCATCCCTCTGCCTGACTTCAAATTATACTATGTCACTAAAGTGACAGTAATCAAAACGGCATGGTATTGGC
>NW_006437814.1:0-1294 GCF_000325575.1 Pteropus alecto
TATACGAGTTGATAAATCTTAGTCGCTAATTTTAATGTGTGTTTTCCTCTATTCTAAGAAAACATGTAAGTACCAGAAACCACACAATTCAGAGAATGTCTAGCAGTCACAAACCCATTTACAATATACTATATCCCAGAGGGCTAGCCAGTACCTCACAGCAGCATGAAAATTAGGTTTATTATCTAACATACTCCAATACTGACGGTGTTCTACAATATTATACACAAAGTCTCGAAATAATGTGTTATTGTCTTGATATTTCAGGAGTATGAAAACCTCTAGTAGAAATTAAAATAAAATGTATTTTATTTTAAATCATGAATACTCTCTGAGTATTCATGATTTTCCTATATTCTTCACTGAGAAATTTTAGACATGTGTATGTCATTAGACAATGAGCAGAACACCATCACTTTATTGAACATCCGTGAAATAATTTAACTTACTTTTAGAAGGAACTTGGAAATTGGTGAGGATCAATTCCAGGGAGTCAGCTTGGACACAAAGCACACAGCTTATCCTTGTTGCATAGTCCAGAGGGGCATCCACCTGTAATGTTATTAATAGATTACACCTGTAATGTTATTAATTCCAAACTTATCGAAAATTAAAGTACGATTTCTTGGTCATTTTTTTACACTACAAGGAAAAATAATTCTCTTTAAAAAGCACCGGCTGGAAAAACATGGCAGAGTGAGAGACTTCTGCAGATCTCTCCTATGAAATAACAATAAGTCGAACATCTAAAATTGAACAAAAAACACCCAAAATGCACACCAGCATGTCTAAGCGTGGGATCTGTGCATAAGAGCCACAGGTCAGAACCCCGGGTGTTGGGCGGTGGACTGAAACAAATCAAGAAGCCGCCTCTCACAGCCACCAGAGCACCTTGTAGGAGGAGGGGGAGGGATGAAGGTGCAGCAACTTCCCTGAAGAGCACAGCTTGAAAGTGCCAGGACTTTTCTACGCAGCCGGCAGCAGGGCTTAGTCATCAGGGTAGAAAGCAGAGAAGTGGAACGGGACCGCAGAGAAACAACGGTTGATTTCTAATGGCCCCTGTAGCAAAACCGAGGCTGAGCCTCAGTCCGCAACCTTCAGCCCAGAGGGCCCCTTCCCCACCTGCATACCCTCTAAGACTGATCACCGTGGAGCCCCAGGGGAATCTACAAGAAAATGAAAGACGTTAGGCTCTATATAAAACAGGAATCCAAGAGGCTTAGATGCCACTTACTTGAAACCAAAAGAAAAGGGCCTTATTTGCAGCAGGCTAAAGAGAGACATTTATATAATA
>NW_006437815.1:0-406 GCF_000325575.1 Pteropus alecto
AACTTTCCTCTTATGACCACTTTTGCCGTGTCTCACAAGTTTTGATATGTTGTACTGTCACTATCGTTCATTTCTGTGGATCTCTTGATTTCTCTTTTTATTTCTTCCCTGACCCAGTTATTCTTCAGTAGCATGTTGTTTAATCTCCATGTATTTTGCAATTGATCTCAGGTTTCAAAGCATTATGATCAGAGAATATGGTTAGTATGATTTCAACCCTCTTTTATTTTTTGAAGCTATCTCTGTGGCCCAGAATATGGTCGATGCTTGAGAATGTTCTATATGCACTAGATTAGAATGCATAAAGCAGCTGTTTTGGGATGAAAGTCTCTGTAAATGTCAAATATATCCAGTTGGTCTAATATATCATATAAGGGTGATATTTCCTTATTGATTTTCTGTTTGG
>NW_006437816.1:0-53718 GCF_000325575.1 Pteropus alecto
AAATCTGTACCTCTTTAAAATATTAAATGGAAACATCCACTTTTTAGCTTTGCTAATCAAATTATTTTAAGAATTAAAACAGCCTGCATTAAAGTACATAACAGTAAATACAACTTCAGTATTCTCTTTATAAAAACAACTATTTTACCATATTAACTTGACCACATCCTTAACTACCTTTTAAGGTTTCAATACTGTGGTTAGAAAACAAAACAACTGTGTAATAACTCCAGAATATGTGAGAAATATAGAGTAGGCAAAAAGAGTGTTCTTTATCTTTCAGTTTATTTTTAAAATATAAATAGCTATTTTTCTGGTTTTATTCTGGTTTTAAAATTCTTAAATGTAAACTTTCATTTAAATATTTCCTTTTATATTACTTCAAGAAGAAACCAAATTCAAGAGAGATTTAAAAGATTTTTGCACAAGAAATAAGAGTTTTCAAAAACAGAACAATGGATGAATGCTAAAAAAGGAAAGTACATATATAAGGGACAAGAAGGCCTAAGAAGTACCAAAATTCTTCCCATGGCTGTGGTTGACATTAGGTTTTTAAATTCTACTGTGCTTCAAGCACTTGATTGAGAACTAAATTAATGTAGCCTTTACAGGGTCTCAAAAAGTTCCTAATATTTAGATTTCTAACACTATAAATATAACTTGTACATGAATATTAGTGGCACCAAGAAAGGCAAAGGTAAAAACTTTTCAGCAAAAGTAAAACGAAGCACCTTAATAAAAACTGAAGGTGCAAGGTAGCTATCAAGTGAAAAGAAAAACTTCCAATCTTCCACATTGTGCTAGCATATATGTGCCAACAGCCAATTAAAGTAACCTAAAGTGTTTTAAAATTTTCTATTAAAAAAAAAACAAATTCTAATTACATATATGTTTGAGTGACTGATTAAAATGTCAACTCAGAAATAAAAAACATACTGTGAGAAACTTGGTGATTCCAATTCAAGTCTCACATTTTTATTACATATGTTATATAATGAAACGTTACACCTGTATCCTCTAAAACAGCAACTTGTATGTTAAATCTTTTTTAACGTTGATAACTACCTAAGAAATAAAAAAGGCAAAACTTGCTAAGTTTAATTAGAGCCTATTCTCCAATATGAAGCCATTGCTTCCTAAGTCCTCCATACTTTGTGAAGACATTTCTTTTATACACTTAGTGAGAACCAAGAGATTTATGTCTGCATAGTCATTAGCTTTTCCAAAACTTTAAGGTACAAAGCTAAAATTATAAGAAAACATTCTGTTATAAATACACCTTAACTTGTTTTCCAGTAACCAAAAATATTTAAAAGAAAATACCTTTACTCTTTAAAAAACACTAGTGTCGTATTTTCCTTTCTAATTCTTCACTTGAATTTTAATCTCTGAACAGCAAGTTTGCAAAATGCTCTTTTGTACATCCCTGGATCTTTCAGTTTATTCTACATTTAATGCTTTTCATTATAGACTTAGAATTTGGGATGGTGTGTATAAATATGTAAAATAACACAGAGGCACATATAAAATTTAGGGTACACTTGTACATCCAGCTGCAAAAATCTTATGAGCCACAATTTATCTCAAAGACTACAAAACTCAGTTCACATAAGTCTTATTTCTAGAACACAACTATTCCAAAAGAAAGCTGTATAACCAGAAGAATAACAGAAATAAGCAAAACCTTTCACTAAGACTTTCTAGAAGTGTGTTGTGCTGACAAAAGATGCAAACACTATGAGGAAAGTCAAAGGAAGCATATTCTGTCTGCTAAACAAAAATGACTTTCATGTTACAATTACACCTGACAGTAAAAATCTCCCAGATGTTTCTATTTGATATGAAAAATCTGTGGAAGAAAATGAGTCAAAATGATTATTTTTAAAGTTACCAATCTCATGGGTTTTGTTTTTTTTTTTAATCTTAAATAGTCTTAGAAGAGTACCATCACGGTGAGTAAAGTTAAATAGTAAAATGTCTAATACTGAAAAATTCAGCATAGAATTAGAGGTTATTTTAATAAAAGCAACTTCATTATTGCTACTTTTCTCCATTGAATAAACAATCCGAATAGGATACAGAGCACCCTACTGAATAAAATGTTAAGAAGTCAACTAGAAGCAATAATCCTATTTTTACACAGCATAAATTAATATACAGTATTATATGTGGATGAGACTTTTAAATGAATTTTCTGTTTCAAGGCCAATGTTTTTACAAACATCTGTAGAAGTACTGTTAGGGGAGGCCAACTTCTTTATGATGTCGCATTATGTGCTGGTTCTTTTCTGAAGGTCTTCGGAACCCTTTCTTGCAATACTCACAACGGTGGGGGTAATCTTTCGTATGAATGGAAATAACATGTCGCTTAAAGCCTGAGGCATCTGTAGTGCTATACTCACAGTACTCACACTGATACACTTTCCTGCCACTGTGCGTCTTCATATGCTTTTTAAGCTCACTCTGTTGCCTAAATCCCTTTCTACATCTCTTACACCTAAATGGAAGATCTTTTGTGTGAACTGAGAGAATATGGCGACTTAGAACAAATGGATCTGCAATCTTAAAGTCACAGTGTCTACATTGGTGCATTTTTTTACCCTTGTGAGCAGCCACGTGTTTCTTGAGTTCTGAGGGCCTGTGAAAGCCTTTACTACACATGTCACATTTATGGGGGTAGTCCTTAGTGTGAACTGAAATTATGTGTCGTTTCAAATCACTTGAGTTGGAACTCCTGTGGTCGCAATGCAAACACTGGTGTGTTTTGCTTTCTTGGTGAATAAGAGCATGTTGCTGCACCTCTTTGGTATCTGAGAAAGTCAGAAGGCAAATGTCACATTTGAATGGCATCTCTTTACTATGCTTAGTTTTAACATGCGTTTTCAAATTAGAAGAGTCTGCAGACCTATATTCGCAGAACTGGCACTGGTACGGCTTCTCCCCAGTATGAATTCGCATGTGCTTTTTGAGTTCTGATGGGTGACGAAAACCTTTACCACACTCAACACAAATGTGAGGAAAGTTCTTGCTGTGGACTGCCAAAAGGTGGCGATTCAGTAACCCTTGTTCAGCTGTCTCGTATTCACAAAATTTACACTTGTGCATTTTGTTGGCTCCTTTTTCCTTATGCATCACTTTGTGAGTAAACAAAGTCCCAGTGTGAGAGAAATGCTTCCCATAGTCATTGCATTCGATGGCCTTCTCTGCCATGCTGGTCAACTTGTGGCTCTCCATGTGATTGTGTAAACTTACCTTCTTGTTGGTAATGAAATCACAGTCAGTACAATGGTAACTCTTCTTGGTTAAGTGTTCAGGATGGTTTTTCATGTGCCTTTTCAGAAAACCTCTCGACTTAAACTTTTTCCCACAAATCATGCAAGGATAGACAGTCAAGGGATGTCCATCAGGGCCAATAATTATTGCTAAGAAAAGAAAAGTTAAGGGACATGAGTGAATAAGCAAGTTCTATTTTGGTTTCTTCAAGAATTTAAAGTGTGCATTCTAAACATTAGACAGGTAATTCCTAAATCAGGTTAACATTCAACTTGATCATTTTTCAACAAGAGATATAACAACCTAGTAACAAAGAATTTGGTCCAGAAACGTCATTCAGTATGACAGTAGCAATGTCACTTCCAGGTTAAAATAAATAAAATACAAATTTAAAGCTACATAAATTTAGATACCTACTGAATAGTGTTCATAAAAAATAAAGTTCAACATTTCAGCTTTGTTTATTCCAAGACAAATTTATGCTAATATAAAGTTTACTGACACCTATGAAGACAATTTAAATATGCAAATAAGTATTTAAGACAATACAGGAAAGGAATATACCCAATGAACAACAAAGTATTTGTCTTATTCCTCTGTAAATGATGCCTACTTTAAGCTATCACAGATTCTTTACATTTGTTCATTTAGAGTTAACTAACATATTTTAGGGATTTGTCTTCATTTCCACTAAAATTACCTGAGTTTAATTCTTTCTCTAAATTTCTGATCCAAAAACTATTTTTTTTCCAAAAAAATCATTCATGAATATCACTGAATTCTTAAAATTCTATTTCCAAATTAATACACAAATGCTACATGTGGTCCAGCAGCTAAAATGCTATCACAACACCTCTGTGGAAATATACTAGTTTCATCTGAGAGCTCACAAAGCACACTGTGCTGTGGAACTCGTGCCCTCACCTGTTTGGTACTGCCTGGAATCAGGTCTTCTCCTTTTCTTTGTTTTTTGTTTAGCCAGTCTGCCAAGCCCAGCAGACTCATCTATGTGCAAGAGGGCACTTGCAGTGCCATTCCGGTTTTCAATTCCATCAGAATTATTACCTAACGATGTGCATTAAAAAACAAAATTATACTGTATTATAAATTATAAGAATTAGGGATTCTTTATTAACGACGACAACAAAAAGTAAACCATGATACTCATGAATGACAGAAATTTCCTATTCTAGGTAATGGGATTTATGGGCATATTTATATACAAGACCATAATAAATACCCAGCTTTGAAACCTAGCATCATTTTGCTCCATGAACTACCTTGCTGTGACTCAAAATTGTAGTCATGGATTTTCTGCTATAATCAAAATAAAAATTTCAGCTTGAAAGCCTATGTATTTCTTACATAATATAGAATGAAGGATATTTATGTTAAAATTAAAGGGAAAAAGGATGACTATAAAATCTTCCTCCACTTTTCCTTAACTCACTACACTAGTACTGCACAGTTCTAAGGCCTAACCATTTTTCAATAATAATAAACTGATGTTCAAGAACCTTGTAATCATTTGAACTACTATGTCACTTACCATAAGCTGCTGCCCATGCTATTGGCATGAAGGTTTTTATTTCATTGTCATCGGCTGTTTCATGCACAGTGGCTGCTGCTGTTGCAACAGCAGATTCCTCCTCTCCTACGATCACTTCCATATAAACTTCATCAGCAATTTCGGCAACATCTAAGTAGAAAATGAAGTGAACACTTATGAGACCAGGTTTATAAGAGATCAGACATGGCATTTATTTTTATTTGAATTCAGTCAAAAAACAAAAAAAGTTCAAATGTTACGTAATTCAAACACTACTTTCATATAATAAACTATAAATATTTGTTAAATGAATTATTCCTCCCTTTGCTCCACCATAATTTGTTTTTCAAGCAATATTCTAAGCATTTGTTAATAGTCACTGATGTTCTTTGGAATATGTCAGTACAATAATGTCTACAACAGCGTTGCTTACTTCCATCAAATATTTATTGCAGTTTAAATTGAAAACATAAAGTGTCCCACAAAAATGCCACCTACTTACTTAAATCTTCATCTTCTTGCTGAGAGTCACTGACAGTCATATAAACCATCTTCTCCCTTGGCACATGAATACTGTTAGTTTGATCAAGGAGTTCAACTCCATCATCATTCTCAGGCTCACTCTCCACAATATCTACAGTGCCACCTATCAGGGAAGATGACAGCTCTAGAAATTTATGTGAAAACTTCATTTCCACCTGTATCACTTTAATAAGTACCTCTTTCAACACTTTTTTATATTAGTATATTAGAAATGTTTTAAAGGTAATTTTCAGAAAAGAATTCAAATGTTCTCATCTAAACTATCCAAAAGTAATCAGGTTGAAGTAACTGACCAGGATATATAATATGCTGTGGGTTTCTTCTTACCTAAGTCTTCCTCTCCAGGGTCGGCTTTAAAAATGTACACTTTGATGACTTCAGGGCAAGTGCCATCCACTTTACAAGAAGTGATTTCTGATTCTGCATCAATAGTAATTCCAGAGGAACCATCCTGTTCTATTTTACTAGCATCATCCACTAAAAAGAGAAGAAATACACCATTAATAATAGCAGATACTTAAATATTACCATTTAAAAAAATCCTTTTTACAATTATAATCTCTAACTTGACTCATAAAATTGGATGATTTTTCCTAGAAAGCAGAACAATCAATGAGTCTCCTAAAAATGAGATGACATTTTACTCAAAGCAAACTCCTAGTAGCCTTCAAAATTAACAAAAATAATGAAATGATATACTTCATCATTAGGTAAAAGTATATCCATTAAAAAAAACTATTATATTCTCAAAGATTTTGGTAATACCCAAGTAGTAAAATGAACAAACACTGCTCTTATCTAAACGTGTTAGCACTACTTCATGCTGACTTCTCAGTATTATTTGGTCTAATCTGTTTCTATTGGAATTTCTTTTTAAATAAATTGAAATAGAATTTTCAGAAAAGTACACTGCAATGGTCAATGTAAATTCTAAAATCAAACTTTTAAATATAAAAGTACACATACATAGTATATATATATAAATATAAAAGTACACATACACATATAGAGAGAGGAGAGTTCATAAAAATGAGTCTGAGTCACTGCTAGCAAATGCAGCAAATGTATATTTAAACACATTCTCATATACCTCAATGGAAATAACCTGTTTTCTGTTTTCGGGGAAAAAAAAGGTACTCTTACTGACCAACAGAGGCACACATATTCCCCAATATTAGATTCACAGAATATAGAAAAAACACTTCATATTTAAACATTAAAAATAACACAGAAATAAGCAGATTATGGTTAGGATTTAGAACATTAAAAGTAAAAAATAATGTCTGAAAGAAACAGACTCTGGATTGAAATAATAAAAATATAATTCCCACAAAATGTAACCTTTTTCTTTCATTTCAATCCACTACTACTACTACTTTCACAAAAGAAAGTTTGGCAAAGACTTATGAAAACTCAGCCATTATAATTCAGCACATCATAAAAGTTGTATTTACTTAGGTCAAGCACATTAGAGAAAGACTAAAGAAATGTTTTCTCTGTTCCAGACACAACTGTCCTATCAGGCATTGCTAAAGATAAACCAGAGGAGAATGGAATCAAAGTTCAGAAGAGAAGGCTGATTTAGCTTGTCTTCAATACTCCCATCATGGCTTTCAACTCCCTTTTAGTTCCCTTTCTGGTGTTCCCCCTTCTAGACATACTTTATTATCTGGTTATATATTTATGTTTTACTCAATTCAACAATGAATCACAACTATAAATCAGACTTTGTGCTAGGTAGTAGAGATAACAAATATGAAAAAGTCATGGACTGGAGAAGTCTAATGCAGTGGAAAAGCGGACAATAGATGATTATTTTTAAACGTGATACCACTAATAATACAGCTACCATTTATTAAATGATTACTATAAACACTAAATACTACTTATAAGAGGAAGGTGTTAATATATCATCAACACTTTACAGTAAAGCAAAATAAAGTTGAGAAGAGATGAATGACTTATCTGAGGTCACATAACTAGTAACCAGCAAAGCCAAATTCAAAACTTAGTCTATGTGACTCACAACTAACATTCAACTTCTGGTGTTTTAAGAATGTATATATTCTATGAGAGTTAGAATTGTTAGAAGCAATAAATGGTACAACAAAGTACAAATGGTTTACATTAGTAAAGAGCAGATGAATATGCTTATAACTTAAGCACAACTCAATTAAGATTATGGTGAGTTTTGACCAATATTAATTTTGTCTTAAATTCTTCACAGTGACTTATGATTTTTATCTTTGAAATACTTCTGCCAATTCCTCACTATGTTCTTCAAAAGATCCAAAAATTCCATTTGTCTAAATCAAAATTCTTATATAGCATTATAAGAATATTCTAACAGATTAAAATGAAGTATTTCAAAAGCTAACATTAAAAAGTGATAACACAGTGAAATTTCATCTAATTTACTTTCTTAGCAGAAATTAAGAATATCCCAGGCCAAATTATTTGCCAAAACTACTTTCAAATACCATTCTGAAATATGGTTACAGCCATGGAACAACAACACAATACAAGTACAAAGTATAAGAAGAACACCTGCACTGGGGCTTGTAGTAACCTGGAGATCACTGATGTTCTTGGTGAAGAATGTTTTAGTGAATGCTAAATGGGGTCAGACTTGAGTGGATTAAGAATTCTACGTGACGTGTAGATATCTTTAAGAAGTCAACTTTAAAAAGGGAGAACAAAGGAAGGAGCAGTAATCAAAAAAGATGGCACGATCAAGGAGGTTATTATTTGATTGATAAAAATACTTAAGCACGTTCATAGTCTGTAGGAGTAATAAAGAGTTAGAGGACATGGTGAATTGCTAGATCAAGATCTCACAAGGGAAGAAGAAACTATAAGCAAAATTCCTTACACAGAATGAAAAACATTATTCCTTTTGACACCTGAGAATAGGTATTATCAACAGGAATATAGCTATTTTGTTGAACAGCAGCTTGGAATACAATGTGAAGTAAAAATCCTGACTGGTACTTGAACCACATATACACAAGGCAAGGACTTTGGTAAATGTTAACAGAACTGCAGACTGGGTTAAGAACTTTGAGAAGTAAGGAAAATGAGCTGGTCCAGGAAAAGCTTAATGATACCAAGGTTCAAAAAGCCTAGCCAGTTAAGTTCTTTACAATTACACACACACACACACACACGCACACACGCACATACCCGCACGTGCCCTCCTTAAACCTTGACCTTAAGTAACTAAATTATTTTGACTATGTTTTATATATAGTTTGTGGGGAGAAATGCGTCATGTCCTTAATTCTTGTCTGAGGTGTAATTAGCCTTTTTTCAAAGGTGAATATTTTTACAATGTATTCAGATGACTGGGCTATTTTCATTAAGGTGGCTTTGAAATGTTACAGAGATTGCCTTAGAGAATGAAGATCTTAGCAAACCAGACAGGAGAATCCACAATTAATTTATACCTTTTTGGAGAACTACTCTCTGAGAAATAGGTATTGTATGATAAAGCTAGTGCCTTTTGACAAGTTTGTAAAAAATGATTCTAAACAGGTACTGAAAAATCTAATGTAAAAATGTAATCTGCAGGTAACCACTAATAAAATTCTCAAAAAACAGAAAATCTGATAATTTTTCAGCTTGCAAAATGTCACATATTTACTTATAGCTTGTAAAAGATCTTTTTAACTTGTTTTTAAACAATATGTAATAAAAACATTCAAATATAAGATCTAGCAGAGAAAAAGCAAAGTTAATCTATTACTAGACAAAAGTGCAATTCACCTTGAAAATTTCACCTCAAACAGGTGTCCTACTGATTCAACCAGTAAAATTATTTGTATTACAAAAGTAGCTTATTAAAAAAGAAAACATTTAGGTGTTCTGTCACTATTCAAAATCTATGATTTGAAAATTGCCATTAAAAACTAAGCAAAAAACTCAGACAAAAAAGGCCTAGATAAAACTGAGTCGTCATATATATTTCTGTACAACTGCCTTATTAAAATATGTAGTAATGGAAGAACTAGAGCTTGAGATTAAGGTTTCTCCAAAATTAAGATTGCTTCTAATAACAACCTTTTGCATGGCATTTTATCTCAATATTTTATCTCAACCTTTCCCTTTATCTCACTGTATTATAAAGAAATAAAAGTTTTTGGACAGTATGTGATTTGCCTCAAGTCTTTTAAATTCCTAAGAGTTTAGAGGAGGGAGTGAGAAAGATGTCTATCTTTAGATTCAGACTTTCATTTCATTTTCATTCGTTATCTCCTTTCTCTAAGCTTCTACAGCAAATTCATTACAATTTGCGAGGAAAAAAGAATGATTAACCAATTTGCAGAGGAACTGCATTTTGTCTGGTCATTAATACAGAAATCTTTTATCATTAGCAAGATTACTACTCAAGTATTTGGCTTGCTTCTCCATTTCCTCAAATTGCATCATCTCTCAAGGTCAGGTGGTTGTTAAATGTTACCAACCACTGCCCATCACAGGAAATAATAAGCACCTATTTGATTTGCTTTACGCCATGTTTCCCAACCAAACAGCCCTACAAACTATGTTAAAGGAAAAAAAAAAAATCCAGTCACCTTACCCATCCTCCTTATCCTAAGAAATCATTCTACCATCTAATCTTCTGCCTTAACAGTCTTCTCTGTCCCAACACCCTGCCACCACCAAAATTCTCCATGTGCCTTGTTTAAGCAATTCTTCATTACTTGAGGCTTCTTCAACTTTGCCTTAAAAGGCTACTTTTAGTAGAGAGAATACATCTTTATTGTACTCCAATTCTATCAACCAGAACTATGAATAAAATTTAAAAGAATTTTATTCAATATTTCTCTATGACTATATACAAGTAAAAAAAGAAAAAATTAATGTTTTAAATAAAAATGATATTTTTTAAAAAAATATTTTAAACAAATCTAACAAAAAAAACCAGTTTAATTCCGCAGCTGATCATTCTATCCTCTTAAATATTTCCAATTCCTATGCCCCTCTCATTTTATCAGAGAACCACAAACTTAATGTGATTTTTGTCTTTACACCTGTATTTATGCAATTAAATCTGGATTAAGGAAAAAAAACAAAAACAATGCTTTTGCTCTCATTTTTAAATGCCTGACCATAAATCTTGAAAAGACTTTCACATTTTCTCCTTTAAATGGCCAATTGATCTTACTTTATTTCCCTGACAACAAAATACTCCACTAAATTTCACTCTACCTACCTGGAAACAACTAAATCCATAAATTTTGTCTTCACTACATGTCTACAAACTAATGTGCTCCTTTTTAAAACTAATCCTACTGCTTAAGGACTAAATTATACCTTCTTTTCACTGTTCAATTATTTTTTACATCAATTTATCAATCTCTACAAACAAGTTTTCCTCATCTCTTACAAAAAAAACCACCTTCTAATGATATCACATTTCTTGCCAACTACGGCTTCATTTCTCAATTTTTTTCATTCTACATTCTCTAAACTCACTTCATGAACTGTCTACCAATGTCACTCATGACCAATTCTCAAAACTCATTTGACTTGCCTTAGCAGCAGCATTTGACAAAGAAGTTCACTGTCATCCGATTTTAACTTTCCTCACTTAGCTTCTGTGACTCAACCTGTTTGTTCCCTCCTACATCACTGGCCATGCCTCCTCAGTCCTTTGCCAGTGCCTCTTTTCCCCTACCTCTTAACATAGCAAACCTCAGGGCTTAATCATTGGCCTTCTTTCCTTTATAACCAATTACTTGCTTTTGATGTCATTCTATCTTATGGTTTAAATTTTATACTTAGATTTCCTAATTTCTCCTAAACTCAGATTAGCACATGCATTTCCTTTTTTAAGTCTATCAGACAACTCAAAATTGAAATCTTTCATAAAAAGATATCTTGTCCTGGGATCCTTGACATATATATATAATTCACTTACAAATTTTTTATCTACCCCTACTAGAGGGTAGTTTCCATGATTAGAAGAAATTTCCATGTTTTGTTCACTGATCCCAAAAGTCTACATTGCCTGACATACAGAAATTATTCAGTATTCATTTGTTAAATGTGTAAGTGCTAATCTTGAAGTCAATGTCAAACATTTAAATACATATGCCCCTCCTAAGCAAAAATATTATGAAGAGGCTGAAGTATTTTAAAGACTCTATTAACCATCATTTGTTATAAAACATGAAGAAACATGTATATGTCATGCTGTCCAAAATATTTTATAGTCAACTTAATAAACAATTACTTTCTGTTGCATAACCTTAATGTGCACAGATTGGTGCACATATGGTAAAAAAACTGAAAAAAATAACACCAGTCATTTTACCTCTTTCTTCATTCTTGTGTTCCTTCTATTCATTCTTTGTCTGCTCTATTAATTACCAAAAAAGCAGTTCCACCATGCATGGGGTCTAATGTCTTTAAACTCCTGGACACTTGAAAATGATTTAGCTGTAATTTAGACTTGAAGAATAAGTTGGCTGGGTATAAAATTGTTAGGCTACAGTTTCATCATATTGTTTTACACACTGGTGCACTATCTTATGAAATTCAGTATTTTTATGTGGGTACCCATGTAACTTTATCCTTCAAGTACACTAACGTAACTATGACTTGGTTATTATTCCATCAATTTCTTATAACTATGAACTCTTAGTTGATTCCAATCATTCTTAGGAGATAAAATTCACATACCATAAAATTCACCCTTTTACAGTTTTTTGGGAAATTTCCAAAGTTATGTAACCATCATTCCCCCAAAATACATTTGTATTCTTTAGCCAACCCTTTCCCCAAGCTATCCCACAATTGGGCAACCACTAACTTACATTTTCTTTATAGATATATGTATTCTATACAAACCATATGCTTCCAACACTTTCAAAGTTCATCCACAGTAGCAAGTATCAGTGGTTTCCTTTCTTTTTATTACAAATAATATTCTACCACATTTTATTACAAATAATATTCTACCACCATTCAATAGTTTTTAAAACCATTCAATTTTAAAACCATCTTATAAATATTAGAGTTGTTTCCACCTTTTTGGCAATTAGAATACTACTTTGAACATTTGTGTAAAAACCATTGGGTGGACATGTATTTTCAATTCTGCGTGTATACGTAGGAACACAAAGAATAGTTGGGATATATGGTAATTCTATGTTCAACTTTTTGAGAAAGTGCCAAATTTTTCTAAAGAAATTACACAATTTTCCATTGCTATCAGCAATTTATGAGTGTTTCGAAGTTTCCATACTTTTGCCAATAATTGTTATTTTCCATTTTTAAAATACCTATTTTACATTACTGTGGTTTTGATTTACATTCCTCTAACGACTAATGATGTGCATCTTTCATGTGCTTCCTTTCCTTTGGAAAAAATGCCTACTCAAGTTATTTGCCTATTTTTTAATGCAGTTGTGTCTTTTTATTGTTGTGCTGTAGAAGTTCTTCATTTATTGTTTCCTAGACCCTTAAATATATGCTTTGCAAATATTTTCTCCCATTCTGAGTTACCTTTTCACTTTCTTGATAGTCTTTGAAACAAAAAACATTTTCAAATCTGATGAAGTTCTCTATATCTATTGTCCTTTAAGTTGCTTGTGTTTTCGGTACCATATCTTAAAAACCAATGCCTAATCCAAGTTCAACAATATATACACTTATGTTTTATTGAGTTTTAGAATTTTAGCTCTTACTATTTAAGCTTTCGATTTGAGTTAATTTTTGTGTTTTGAGGCAGCAGACCAATTTCATTCTTTTACATGTGGACATCCAGTTATTCTAGCAACATCTGAAGAGACTGAACTGTTCCCCCACTGAACTGTCCTGGCACACTTATGAAATATCAATTGACCACAGATGAATGGATTTACTTCTAGAGTCTCAATTCTATCCCACTGATTTATATGTCTTTCCTTATGCCAATAGTTCAACGTCTGAATCACTACAACTTTTTTGTTTACCTGGGAATGTCTTAATTTCTTCTTCATTTTTAAAGCTTTTAGCTGGATATAGAATTCTTGGTGACAGTCTTTTTCCTTCAATATGTTGAATATATCATCCCATTGTCTTGTAGACTCCATTGTTACCTAATGAGAAAACAGCTATTACTCTTTTTGAGGAAGGATCACTTGTATGTGATGAATCACTTCTGTGTGACTTGATTTCAAGATTTTTCTCTTTGTCTTTTGACAATTAACAAATTCACTGAACTTCTTAGCTTATATGTGCAGATGAATATTTCTTGTCAAATTTGGGAAGGTTTCAGCCATTACTTCTTGAAATATTCTTTCACCCAATTGACTCTTTCCTCTCCTGAGACTATACGTATGTTGACATGCTTAGTGTTCTATAGGTCAATATACCTGTACTCATTTTTCTTCATTTCTTTTCCCTTCTCAGATTGGACAATTTTATTTGATGTACCTTCAAATTTGCTTATTCTCTCTTTTGCTTGTTCAAATCTACTTTTGAGCTTCTCTGGTAAAATTTTCATTTATTATAACTTTCAAGTTCAGAATTTTAGTTTTTAAATTTAATTTATTACTGCTATTCTCTATTTATGAGACAGCATTCTTACACTCTCCTTTAGTTCTTTATACAAGGTTTCCTTTAGTTCTTTGAAAAAAAATGAAACAGCTGCTTTAAAATCTTTGTTAGTAAAGTTCCCTGTCTGGGATCTCTCAGGGTAAGTTTCTACTTACTATACTTTCTTCTGTGTTTGAGCCATGATAATTTCTTTGCATGTCTCATAATTTTTTTTGACAACTTAAAGATTTTAAATGCTGCAATGTGGTAACTGTTGAAGTCAGATTATCCCATTCACCCCAGTTTGTTGCTGCTGCTTGTTTGGTGGGTTTTCTGAACTAATTCCATTAAGTTTATATTCTTTCTTTGTATGGCCACTAAAGTTTCTGATAAGTGGTCAGCTACTGATTGGATTGAGATTTCCATAGATACGTGGAACCAGTAATTCTTCCAATATTTGCCAAGGAGTTCTGTGTATGTGTTGAAACACTTCTTCAACATTTAGCCAAGCAATTTAAAGGCCACACTGGCTTTTACTTCCTACTTGGACAGAGCTTCAAGGGCAGCCAAAGGAGTGAGCTTAGGGCCTTGCCAGGCTTCTTCCTAACATGAGCACAGTCCTGGGAATTGTCACATTCAAGAGTCCCAGGAATATGTCCCAACTTTTCAAAGCTCCCATCGACATTTTATTCCGAAGCTTTTCCTAAGCTTTACAGTTCTAACACCTGTTGTCTACCCTAACTGTATTTATTGCCTCAGCAGTAACTTGAATTACTTCTGATATACTTTGACAAACCCCAGGCAAAAGGCTGTTAACAGCAGATAGCTCAGAATGTCCCTAAAAATAAAGACAGTCTTACAAGTAGGGTATTCTAGGGAAACATTAGACAGGTCAAATAATGACAATTCTCTAGATATAGGGTTTGAAGGAGGGCTAACACCTTTCTGCCCTAACATCAGCTGCCAGGCTACTGATGTTTGTCAAGGAAAAGGATGGTTTTTACCATTAACTCGCACAGCTTAGAGAGGGGTATGTGTGAATACAGGGCGTTAAGAGGCCACAATGCTCACTGTACCAAAATTTAACCTTTTTTTTTTCTTGAATAAACGCTCCCTGTAAAGCTGAAAAAGTTTATTTTGGCCATTTCTACTGATGTTCTCACTTTGCCTACAGAGGAGACAATTTTTAATAATCGTTAGGGAAAGCTTTCTCCCATAACTTTGTCAATATTAGTTGTTTTCTTCTTTTCTGCATGTGGGTTTTATCTGTTTCTGTCTCCTATGTCTAGCAATTTTCTCCATAACTGTATCTTATTTTTTTAACCATTTCATTTTGCAATTTTTAAAGCATGATCAGAAGATTCCTGATTTTAGTCAGTCACATTTATTCTTGTTGCAGCTACCATGGTTTTTACCTTGATAATGTTTTATTTTTCCCTTTGCCTTCAATGCTATATTGTAATAGTTCCATCTCTTGTTGGCTTGCAGTATCCTTTGAAAATGTTTATCTGCTGCAATATTTTCTAAATGCATTTTACAGGCCTTATATTTAAAAAAGAAAAAAACTAATTCTAGTCTGATTAATAAAAATATCTTTCCAAATTTTATCAGAAGTTTAAAAAACTGATCAAGACATCTTTCCTAAAATATTCTTATTCATTTTTTAGAAATATTTTGTGTGTATATTTAAGTTCCAATATTTTATTTTTCCAATTAATTAAAAAAAACCTAGGAGAGAGCTTACAATGTTTAAGTTACTTACATAACCAATAATTAGCTATAGAACAAAATAATAAACACATATAAGAAATAAAAAACATGTGAATTAAGTATTTTACCATCTCTTTCATTCCAGTAACTATCAGAAACAACAAACAAACCATATATTGTACTGATCCTCAGAGTTTATGGCTCAGATATGAGGATTTGGGGTTCATTTTTTTATACACTCACTGAACCTCTTTTTATTGAATGTTCATTATAACCAAAATCATAATTAATTAAAAACTAAAAGCAAATCATATTATCAAAACACCTAAACTAGATGGCCCTGTAAGAGGCAAGATATCCCTAGAATTTTAGTTATAAAGTTAATATATTTGTTCAAGTATTTCACATCAAATATTCAAGGGTTAGATGATGGAGATACTTAAGTGGATAAAATAATCTATATACAGACTATATACTGCCACTTATATTGTAACAACGAGCTTTTGTGCCCAGAAATACCACAATAACACCATAAAAAATAAGAACTTTTCTTTATCATCATTTTAAGTAAGATCTTTAAATGAAAGAAACTTATCAAGATAGACACTAAACACTTCATAAAAACTATTAGGGACATAGACCCAAAAAACTACTAAAATTTGTAAAGAAAAAGAGTAAACAGATTCTTTGATTTATACATGCTAAAGAAAAATATCAAAGGAATCAAGATACTTCCATCTCCCATGCTATAAAAAGCATTAAAACAGATTAACAGCATATCTATTTTCTCTACTATATTTAAAATCACATCAGGCAATAATTTCTCTACCCACTTAAAAAAACTATCAACTTTAAATAGGTTCCTTCCATCTCTCCTCCCCAAATAGGGCTTTAAATTATAGTATAGCATGAGAGAAAGTATCTCTCCTAGCATATCAATAGCTAAAAACCTTGAAATTTCTAAATAAATTCATTTTGTAAAAAGTTTTATTTTAATTAAATTTACATGAAAATTAAATACTAATTGGTTATGATAAATGCTAACCCAAACAGGATACAAGTTCAAGGTCAAAAAATTGTAAATTACTACCATATTTAGAAATACTCTATACTTTATCTAGTACAAGCTTTTATACAGAGAAGGAATTCAGTGACTATTTATTAAATCAGGAGAATCAGGGTTTTGACAGTTATTAAGCAAGTTCAGTTGGATGTAGAAAATTATCATTATCACAATGCTGGGCCACTTTGATATGTATCACATAAAGAGTTAAATAAATGTCTGGTCTCTCTGCTCCCAAATTTTTATCATCTCTTTTGCTGTGCTATGCTGAAAGAACAGAAGACTTGTATGTATGTAGTGTTAATGAAAATAGTGTGAACTCTCTACTGTAAAACTGGATTCCAAAGACCCTAGTAGTAATCCCACGAGCTGGTGATTTAGGATAACCAAGTTACTTAAACCAGGAGGTAGATGATGGGACCAGCTAACAAACTGAAAACGCATTAATGTAGAGAACATATCTAAAGATTGAAGTCACAAAGATCAGAGACAACTATCGGGATTCACTAAGAGAACTACTATGATATCTGCTACTTAAACAAAATTCTAATTATGTCCTGACTGATAAAGAATTCAATACGATCAAGAAAGCCAGAATCCCATAAGGGGCATGGAACCGAGCATAAAACTACTACAATGCTAGATTTCTAATCAATCTGAAATCTATATCAATTGTTTACAGTCTTGTACACAACTACGTTATTTCAACGCATTCAGCTGATAGAATTCCAAAATAGTGAATTTACTTTTTTAAATATTATTTTGAAAGGAAAAGAGACACTGTTGTGTAAGACAGAAAATAAATGCAGAACTGTATAATAAAGACAAAAGATTTTTTCCAAGCTGAAACTCTTTCAAGTTTCAGTGTAATTCTGATAAGGCAGATAACAGCCTACTCACATCTTTCATTATTCCATATAGTTCAGGTCTATTCTTTTCAGCTTTCTTCTTTCTAATCTTTCTGTACTATCCTTATTAGTAATAACTTCATTTTTTATCATTTTGCTTTTCTTAATTATGACTCATCTTACAGGATCCAAACTAAAAAAAAATACTTATAAGCCTGAGATTTATTTTAAATTTATAAGTTTAAGTCAAGAAAATATCACCCAATGTGATAAGAAAGACAGCCTTCAAAACCACCTTTGACAATCACTATACCCCAAGACTTACAGGAAATCATAAGGTAGTCCTCACAGTTGCCTTTGTCATCATCTTGCTGGTCCACAGGGATCCCGTTGGCATCTATGACTGCTTCAGAGGCACAATCTGCTATCAATACTTCTTCTGAAACTATGTCAGTTGTCAGAGGGTCAGTGATGATTTCTGCTTCTACTACACTATCATGAATAACATGTTCAACGTGTCCAATGTCAGACACATGTATAGATTCACTTGTCAAGACGTATTCTGGCACAGACATTGAGGCTGAAGTAATGTCGGAAGCTAAAACATCATCTGGGACTGTGCAACGTGCTAAAGAAACTTCTTCAGTTATATCTGAATAAAGGACTTGCTCAGGAATGATGACATTTTCAGATATATCTGTTTCTTCTAAGATATCTGAGCACTGAACATCCTCAATAACAACATCCTCAATAACATCTTGGATTACAACTGAGTCTGGGTCATCAGGAACAAAGTTATGTACAGTTATATCTGAATCCACAATATCTGAAATAAAAACAGTTTCTTGAACTTCCACAACAATTTGATCACCATCCATGTATGTAGCATCAGTTCCTTAAAAAAACAAAAATTAAAATGACAAATTTCAGGTAGGCATGAATGACTAACTCAGATGATGTAAATGTTATTTACTTTCCACCAGGAAACAGACTCTATCTTCAGTTTTTTCAAATATTAAATAAATTAAGAGGAAATCTATTTTTGCTTCATATAATAGAAAATTTTAACACATTAACGATTTTTACTCAACCCTAATCAATTAACAGGTAAATACTAGGAAAACAAGAAACGTGGAGAGTTATAGAAGAAAATTATTCATAAATAAAATTGTTTAGAGCATCAACATAAAAAGTTCCTAGAGAATCAAAATAAAATCTTAAGGGGTAATAAAAATTAGCTAGGTAACATAAATTCATTTGTGTTCAATTTTCTGTTCAATTTTCTTTTCCTTTTTACCACAGATCTTTCAATACATCAGTGTTCTTCTTTTCATCACTATTACATAATTCTTTTCTTTTCCTTCTTTCTCCCTTTATAATTTTCCCACTCTTTTCTGATATTACACTAGTATTTTCCACCAGTGACTGAAAATTTAGAAAATGTACTGAATTTAGTATAGTAAAGAGTTGACACATAAAATTAGAAGAGAAACAGAAGGCCATAATTAAGGAGGAAAGAGAAAAGACAATGGGTTAGGTATTTTATGAATAGGTAAGATAAAATGTGCAGCTGCTCTGAAGTGCCTCTATCCAGCCTCCAGCCATCACCTATACCACAAAATCCTCTAAGAAGTTCCCTAGAATATAAGAAACTCTACACTAGTCCATTCTGCAATTTGGAATGAAGGAAGACAGTGAATCAATTATAGAACCCAATGAGATTAAATGACTTCACCAATATCACACAGTTGTTTACGCAGCATAAGGGTGCTCAGCGAGTATTACTCTGAATGAATGTCATAAGAGGCCAAAAAAAAAAAAAAAAAGTTAAAAAACATCATATCTGATTCAGATGAGCCACCTATAGATTTCTGTTGATGGTGAGTGGACCAGAGAGAAGCAAACATGGACGTCTCACCAAAAAAGCTATTTAGTTGATTAGTACACTTTGCTGTGACTGAGCAGGCCACGAGAGAAACACACAGATTCTTCAATAAACAAAAATGATAAACAAGAGCCAAAGAATAACAAAAGGTGTAAAAAGTCTTAAAGTTAGTTAATACCCACTTAAATTATATATCTAAGTAATAATGAGAATGTTTTCTTTCATTCCTGTAGAACTATGAAATGCTTTATAATCACTTGTCTTTAAAGTAATAATTCATATCAAACAGTAGATCACTTTAATCTCCATGTTAAAGACATAAATGTAAAAGCAATTACTAACAAGAGCACTACTTAAAAATCTGAACTGGAGAGAAAGGTTTAGACACTTGTTTTGTGACCTTGGGCAAAGTCATTTAATTTAACCACTGTGTTTCAGTTTCCTGGTCAGTAAAATGAGGACCATAGGATCTGCCATGCATACCTCACAGGACTGTTGTGATGATCAAATGGGAATATATGGGAAGTGTTCTGAAAAACTGTAATGAGAGGTTTCGTTATCATTAGGACATTTAAAAAAGGAAGCACTGGCAGATTCAGTGACTTGCTCAAAGATAAATGAACAACTAAGTGTTAACAGTAAGGGTATAAATGCAATAGCTTAGACCACTTAGTCCATGACCCAGGTGGCTTTCTTGTGGCAAGATTAATCTAGTAAATAATCTTTCTCCAAAGAACATAGTCTCTTTTTCAAGAACATTAATTATACTTCTCTATATTCAAGTGAAGAAAGAATTAACACTTTGCATTTACCATTATCAAACCGAAATTACCAAATGTGAGTCAACCTCAAATTATTTCAGACCACACACACACACAATTTAGGAAGCATACTGATTAATTCTCATGTTTCTTAGCAAAGTTAGTCATTGTTTCAATATAGAGCAATACGATCACATAAAATTCAATTATAAAATCATTAAACTTTTAACTTTTAAGAGTAGCTATGTAATAATAAATGATTTTATATTACGTAAAATCCAGTATAATCACTTACATACTTAGAACTATGGGTAATCTGAAGTCTTAAAAACCTTTTTTCTACTGTTAGAACTTAATAAATACAATTTTCCATATGCAGTGGGGGAATTAGGCAAGATACTATCTGCCTGATGCAGATGGATCATTTTGGGAAGCCTTTTGAGAAACAAGCTTGTAGAAGTAGAGAGTCTTGGGTTTATACTTTATCTGCTTGGCAAAGGAGAATAAAGAAATGACATCAACCATGTGTTATTTTAGAGTGAATACTCTACCAGTGTGATAGATAAAAGAAAGGAATTGAGAGTAAAAAATAGTTTAATATTACAGATTAAGAGTGAGATCAAAGAGCCTAAGCTAAGTAGTAGGAACCAGCACAAAGACCAGTGTGGTAAACAGAATCTCCAGTCCATCCATTCAGTCATACCCCACCCTTGGATGTTGTTCAGGCCTTAATCACTGGAACTGCAAATATGTCATATTATGGCTTATGCCATTAAGGCTTTGCAGATGTAATAAGGTTATAAACCATAAAATAGGGTGATTAAACTGGATAATTTGGGTGGGCCCAATCTGATCAAAGCAGAGAACTTGCCCCAGCATGCCCCAGAAAGCTGAAGCAGAATTTTAAGTATGAAAGAGACTCAATCCACTTCTGCTGTAGAGGACTCAATCCACTCCTGCTGTAGAGGAAAGCATAAGAAGGAACACAACCAGCTGCAAGGAGCAAAGACCAGCACCACAGCTGTGGCCAGAAACAAAATGAGGACCTCGGCCCTATAATATAAAAAAATGAATTCAGCCAACTACCTGAATTAGCCAGGAATCAGATTCATCTCCACTGTCCCAGAAAGGAACACACTTCTGACACTTTCATTTCAACCACATAAAGTAAATTTCAAAGGAGAGAGCCCAGTAATACTACAATAGATTTCTGACCTATAGCAACTGTGAGATAATAAATTTTCTTGTTTTAAACTGCTAAGTTGGTTTAATTACTGGTGCAGTAATAGGAATTAATACAGATTTTGGTACCAGAGAGTGGAGTGCTGATGTACAAATACTTAAAAATGTGATGTGGCTCTAGAATCAGATATTCTCTTGAAAACACCACTAGTAAAAATATGGACGTTTATAACTCATGTCAGTGAGAACTCAGAAGGAAAACACCACTAGTAAAAATATGGACGTTTATAACTCATGTCAGTGAGAACTCAGAAGGAAGACAAAACCAAGGTAGAGAAATCCTACAAGGATTTACAGAATGTCTAAGTCATTATGTATAGACTATTAATAAACACTTAGACATTAAGAACACGGCCAGTCACGATTTAAAAGCAAGTTAGAAACGTTACAAGGATTTACAGAATGTCTAAGTCATTATGTATAGACTATTAATAAACACTTAGACATTAAGAACACGGCCAGTCACGATTTAAAAGCAAGTTAGAAAATGAAAGAAAGAGTATACTCGTTATGTTGTGGCAAATATCTAAATAAAGCTGTATCCTTCAGTTAGTTATGTAGAAAGCGTAACTTATAACAGTAAACTCAGATATTTAGCTCAGGAGATCTTAGCAGAGTGTTGAAGGTGTGGCCTGGTTTCTTCCTGCTGCTTACGTAAAATTCAAGAAAAGAAAGTTAAATTGTAGGAATAACTTAAAAACAAAGAGACAACAAGACTTAAGAATTGGGAAATTCACAGCATATATAGATGGTAAAAAAAAAGTTAAAATTAGAGAGTTCTTTTGTCAAGATGTTCTAGAGAAAAAGCAGTATTATGGTCTACAATTCTTCTCTGAAATCTCAGAAAGATAAAAAGGTCCGCGAATTTAATTATATTATGTCCTCAAAGGCCATTTAAGGTATGCCTCATGCACCCTCAATCAAATAAGGGTGTTTCTAAGGAGCTTAAAGGCATTCACCAACAGCCTTCTCAGTAAAAAAAAAAAACAAAAAAAGGGATTTTCTCGGAAAGATATGTAAATGAGTCGCTATATAATAAAGTAGATTCTCATAACAAAAAAGATGCATCATAGTCTCTAAAAAAACCATAAAAAAAAAAAAATGCTAGCTTGGATTGAAAGAGGCAGAGAAAGTACAACAGAAAGAAG
This sequence comes from Pteropus alecto, assembly GCF_000325575.1. Taxonomy (NCBI): domain Eukaryota; kingdom Metazoa; phylum Chordata; class Mammalia; order Chiroptera; family Pteropodidae; genus Pteropus; species Pteropus alecto. Next base: position 22,549 of record NW_006437816.1, read on the forward strand.
GCTATGGACTCCCAAATTCTAGGTGCATGAAGCAGACTGTTAAAACTACTTAGCTATAAACACTTGATATCTTAAATGAAAAAACTAAGGATGACAGAGAAAAGAGAGCCATGGCCCATAAAAGATTATTCCCAGAGCTAAAACAGAATAAAGTTTGCCTGGCTGGCTTTTAAAATTTCTTTAGACTAATGACTCTATTTTATCGTCCTTTTAACCCTGCCTGAACCAGAATACTCAAAACTACCCTACCATACATTCTAGGAGCACATAATTTGTTCTTTTTAGCTTTGTAAGCCCATAGATGAAGAGTTTTATTTAATGAACTACATACTTAGAGTATTATGAGAACACAATTTAGATGATATTTCAGATATCTGAGCTTAACTTAAATGCGAATTTTTAATGTTGAGTCTGAGACCCTCAAGAAAGCTTGAATGGATTTTACACTTGGGAAGGACATAAATTCTTAGGGACCAAATGCAGACAGTGGTAGTCAGATGGTCCTTCAAAGATATCCAAATCCTAATTCCTAGATATTATAACTATGTTATGTGACATGACAAAAGAAACCCTGCAGAAGTAATTAAGATTATATGCAAGACAGATTATCCTGGGTGGACTGCTGTCAACAGAAGGAATATCAGAAAGATTCAAAGCATGATAAGAATTCAACTTGCTTTTGCTAAAGGGAACCACATGTAAAGCATGAGAAGAAATATGGGCAGTGTATAGAAGCAAAATATGGCACTTCCTAACAGTCTCTAAGGAAACAAGAATCTCTACCCTAAACCACAGGAACTAAGTTTGGCTAAAAGTCTAAATTTTCTTGTAAAAAGATGCTGCCTCTGAGGCTCCAGAAAGAAATACAATACCTTGATTTTGGCTTTGTGAAAGTATACACAAAGAACCCAGTTGAGCTACACCATACATGAACTTCTGACCTACAAAACTGTAAGGTAACAAACTGGCATTGTTTTAGATCACTAAATTTGTGGAAATGTACTATGGCAATGACAGAAAACTAATACCAGGAAAACTAAACACGAAATACTTACAAAGTGTCCAAGAAATACTTTCAAAGTCTCCTATCAATGTCCATTGGACTTAGCACTATTAACTGTGGAAGATGAGAATTACTGTAAGATTTTAATGTTGAGGGTGTTACCAACAAGGTTATAGATCGGCTATGAGATTTTGACAAGGTAACAACACACCTAGTATAAATCAATTTAAGATCTAGCAATTTATGTTCTTGATAAGCAACTTCAAATTTGGTAGACAGAAGGTGTAACAACCCAAGAAATAGATACCTATTTCATCAAAAAATGAGTTTGGTTCTTGTGGCTGCAATTCAAGCTCATCTTCATCCATGGCCTTTGATTTTCATTAGTCACAGCTCCTAAACCAGGGATAAAGTATACCAAACATTAATTTTTTTATATTACATGTTTAAAATGTCATTATAGTTATATTTCTGAAAAGCTCCAATTCCCTGATTCTTCACAAATTATCAATGGGAAGATACTGATTGCCAGTGATATGTGGACAGCTATATAAGAGCAATCCAGCAGGCTGACAGTGGCATTTTTTGTTTAATTACAGTATTACTTACATAAAATGCACAAATCTGAAATGTTTAGTGCACAGATTTGTATATATATATGTGTGTGTATATATGCCCACCCAAAGGTTCACACTCCCTCTTGCTTCCTCTTCATCAGCAGCCCAATGATTCCTTAAAGGGTCAACGTTAATAAATTTTATAGACTGGAAAAATCTCATCAAGATTTCATTATATCTTTAAGTTTAATGTCTGTAATCTTCCAATAAATTACAAAATAGTAAAAATTAAATCATAACAATGGGTAGCATTCTTGAGATTTCTGCACGGAAATCTTAACTGACCTTCGGATTTCAGAAATAATTCTCAAAGTGTATGTATATTCTCCAGGCTACAGCTGAATTGGTACCAGCTATTAAAAAGGTAAAAAATAAATTAATCTCTGAAACAACAAAACCAAATTCCCATCCTTTGATATCTGAAACCATAAGAAAGAGTAACTCTCTCAAAGTCTTTCTCTCTCCTGGTGACTAAAACCATAATGTGTAAACATGACAGCTTAAGGCCCTTTACCAAATTGGCTTACGGTAAGAGAAACATTTTTTTTTTAACAGTTAAAATCCAAATACAAAGACCCCCGTACATGCAGAAAGAGAAGGGAGCAAAGAGAAGGTTTATCAGCAACCATGATTTACTTATGCTGCAAGTAGCGCACAAATCTCTTAATCAGTTTTCCTTGCTCCATTTCTCACATTTTAATTCACTTTCAACAGTGCTATTAGATATAGCTTCTTTAATCTTTATCATTTTTGCTCACAATGCTAAAAATGCATTCTTCTTGTTAAAATTTCAAGCTACATAGTGTATTTATTATACTTGTTTTCTGCTTTCTTCATGCTCATTTTGGGGTCTTGATCCTGGGAAAGACAGCCTATCCCAGACCTAGCTAAATTCTTCAGATGGCTTATCTCCTCTATGGGTATACTTTTGGTATACAAATTAACCAACTAGAGTCCTCACTTTCACTAAATTTATGTAGCAACACTGCCCTTACCCTTAAATACTCCAGGACCAGGTAACAACCTAGGTACAATTCCTATGGCTTAACTATTCCAATTCTAATCTTTGCACACCTGACCTATCTTGCCCATTCTTTCCTGCTAGAACCCTAATAAAAACTTTGGACCATGATATGCCCTCTCCTCCTTTCTGCTCCTTACCAATCTTAGTCCTTCCTTTGGGTAGGCCCCTTAATGGAATGGCATCCTTCTTTCTTTCTCCTCTTTTATCTAAAAGTAAAAACTTCTTCCTTTATGACAATCACTTTCCTACTGGATGTTTTACCATATCTATTTAAAACAAATATCAAATACATTTTAACACAAGTACAAAAATTAGTGAATTTTCCCAAGTAAAACTTAAATGATGTCAGACCTGTACTCAGAAATGTTTTAGTAGCTCCCCGCTGACTCCAAATAGAATTCAACTTCTTTGGTCTTTCCATTATTCTCTTAATTTCTCCTTACTCATTTCTCCCTCCTCTCCACCAATATCCCAAAATGTCTGTGCCTCGCTTTTCAGGAAAACAAAAATATGCACTGTCTCATAAGACTCAAACTCTATGCTTGGTCCTGGGTTTCTTTTACCCAAAATGCATTTCCATATCATCTCTGCTTCACTTATACAGTAAATGTCCTTTCCCCCCATGCATATACAAAAAGAAAACGCTAAGCAATTTCTTCTGACTGAACTTTCATATAATTTTTTCTTTCTCTACTGTATTTTGTAACATATGTCATGGTAATTTATGTATGTCTTAATGTTCAGATATTAAACTACATCGTCCTTAAAAATATATGCAAATATAAAACACTATAATTTATGTCATAAAGAAATGCATTTCCTACATGTCAAATGAGACATATCTAATTCATTTTCCAGAAATAATATATTTTGTTATATTTACTCAAAATGCTTCAAGAGCATTTATTTTTATTATGATGACATTAATGTTTTTATTATGATATGACATTATGAAATGACTTCTATAATGAGATGACATATTTTTCAACCACAGAAAAATTAAAAAATACCAGAATTGCTCTAAATAAGTTGTCACTGCTTCTTCTCCCCAAAACTGTGGTTTTGTAACGCTTTTACCTCTTTAAAAATATGATAATTGTATAAATGCAAAAATACCTTGTAAGCATAATTAAATAAAACTACATGAAATTAAGCCAATTAAGATGAGAATAAAAGTGATTTGTTGCTTAAGCTTTCTTTGACTTTTCTTAAAAAAATCAATCTTAGCCCTAATAAAAGTTGAACCTGAAAAAAAACATTTTTTTTGTCTTTATCTCAAAGAACACTAATTGAGACAATCACCCACAGATGAAAGGGCCTTAGTGGAAGTCTAAATGTCTGAAAGAAAAGTTGTCCCAATAAACAGGAAAAAAAAAAAAATGAGACTGAACATACTGGTGTGGATAAGAGGAATAGTTTCACTTTATTCACATCACCCTACCCTAAAGCAGCACAGCTATCAAGAGACAGCTTCTTGGCCTGTGATTTGACCCAAAGGGGAAAAAAAGAGATTGTCAGTAAACACCCAGCTTCAGGACACTGTCAAAAAGGTCCATTTCTTTCTTATCCCATTGAAAATACTAAGATTGCAGCACAACTGGGGGACAGGGAGAAGCTATTAAGAACAGTGGCCAAGGTTCTTGAAGGACATCAATTAGATATGCAATCCTCCCAATTGCTTCACAACTCCATGAGCTGCTAGCTGCTTTTACCTGGCCTATAATCACCCCAACTGACCCATGGCACACACACCATGGTGGCAACAGCAGGTCTGAAGACGGAACTTGGAAAAGGCTACCCAAACTGAAGAAATTAACAATGACCTAGGAAAAGTAAACATGAGGCTTTCAGCTCCTACACTGGCTTTGCAGCACTGACAGAAGACACTCTCTCTTAAGAATTCCCCCCAAAGAGCAAGCACGATGTGTAGAGCAGGCATATCTATAGGAAAGGCGTGAAAAAACTTCCAAAATCCTATCAGGGATAATAAGAGATATTTCTCACCAGAAGCCAAGTAATAAAGACAGGAAGAAGTGCTTCTTCAAACGTGAAGCCAACAACATAAAACTTCAAGAAACACGAAAAATTAGGACAAATGACACCACCAAAGGAACACAATAATTTTCTAGTAAAAACTCCAAAGAAACGGAAATTTTGTTTGCCATAAAGAATCTGAAGTAGTTGTTCAGATAAGATTAATGAGCTACAAGTAAATACAGAAGGACAGTTTCATGACATTACAAACAATACATGAAAAAAATGAGAAGTCTGAAAGAGAGATAGAGATCGTAAGATAGAACCAAAAAGAAACTCTGGAGCTGAAGAAAGCAAGAAATGAAATGAGAAGTGAAACAGCAAAGTTTCAATAACAAAGTGGATCAAACATAGAATCTGTGAAGTAGAAACAGGTCTTTTGATGTGATATAGTCAGAGGTGAACAAAGAAAAAGAATGAAAAGGAGTTAACACAGGCTGTGTGAACCATACTACTAAAGGAAACACCCAAATGTTACTAAAGACCCAAGAAATGAGAGTGAGAAGAGGCAGAAAGTTTTAAATAAAAAAATAATAGCTAAGAACCTCCCCAAACTGTAGAATTTTTGAACATCCACATTCATGAAGGTCATAAATCCTCATAACATTTCAACCTAAAGCAAACTTTTTCAAGACACATTATAATAATTACAACTGTCAAAATTAAAGAATTTTAAAAGCATCAAGAAATAAAAATATCTCACAAACAAGGGAACTACCATTGGGCTATCAGCAGATTTCCCAGCAGAAACACTGCAAAGGTAGGACAGAACAATCTATGCTAAAAGAAAAAAATTACCAGCCAAGGATCCTTAATTCGCAAAGCTGTACTTCAGAAATGAAAGTTAAAGGCTTTCCCAAACAAATCTAAGGGAGTTCATCACCAATAGACTTGCCTTACAGAAATGTTGAAGGGAGGGAGAAAAATGCTGAAAAGAGTTATTCAAAATGAAATGAAAAATAGCTAAGTCAAAACATGAAAAATACAAAAACAAAACCCACTAGAAAAGGTAAGTGTAATCAAAGTCAGAATAATCCATCAATATATTAACTAGTGTAAAAAACCAAAGTATTAGGAAAAAAACTGTAGCTGCAATTTGTTAGTGAATACATAATACAAAAAAGGTAAATTTTTAATAACAAAACAAAATGTGAAATAGACAACAAAAGAATAAAGTCTACAATTACACTTACCAGCTAATATAAACTATCATGTGTATGATTTATATTTTGCCGCATGGTAACAACAAAGCAAAAACTTATAGTAGATTGACAAACAGAGAATCAAAGCATACTACTATGAAAAATAATCAGTTCCTCCAAAAAAGGGAGAGAAGGAAACAAGATTATAAACATCCCGATAACTATAAATAAGATGGCATTAGTAAGTTATTATGTATAGTTAAATGTAAATGGATTAAATTTTTCAATAAAAAGACATGGAATGGCTGGGTGAATTTAAAAGAACAACCTAAGCATATATGGTGCTTATGGGAAACTCCCTTCAGCTGTAAGGACACACATATGCTTAAAATGGAAGGATGTAAAAAGGTACTTCTAAAAAGTGGAAACCAAAAGAGAAAAGGAGTAGCCATGCTTATCAGACAAAAAAACAGCTGTATGCCAAAAATGATAGATATACAAAGGTCATATATAATGATAAAAGGTCAAATTAAGAAGACATAATAAATCATAAATATATATGTAGCCAACATCAAACCCTACATCAACACTGGAACACTTAACTGTATTAAGCAAATACTAATGTATATGAAGGGACAAATAATAATACTAAACTTGAGAGCTTCATTACCCTAATTTCAACAATGGATAGATCCACCCAAAAACATATATACAAGGAAATATTGGACTCGAGCTGTACATTAGATCAAAAGAATCCAAAAGACATATAAAGAACATTCCATTGGACAAGAAGCACACATGCGATATTCTCAAAGACAGAACACTGCACAGAATAGAAAATAAGTCTTACCAAATTTAAGAAAATGAAATCAAATAAAATATCTTTCCAAACAACAATGATATGAAATAAGAAAGGAAGAAAGCTGGAAACTTGAAATGTATGTGGAAATTCCAAATTCCTAAGAACAATAGGTCAAAGAAATAAATTCAAAAAAATATTTAAACTCACAATGAAAACAAAACAAACTAAAACTTACTGGATATAAGTTTTAGAATTGCAAAAGGCAATTCTAAAAGGGAACTTTAAAGTGATAAACATTTATATTAAGAAAAAAAGAAAGATCTCAAATAAGCAACCTTAACCTCAAGTGCTAAAAAAGGACGAAGCCAGTCCAAAGTTAGAAGGAAACAAAGATCAGAGTAAAAGACCGGAAAATAGTAAGTATCAATGAACCTAAGAGCTGCTTTTGTAAAAGATAAACAAAACTGACAAATCTTTAGCTAGTCTAAAAAAAAAGGATTAAAACTCAAAATTAGATTAGATGAGGAGACATGAAAACATGATACCACAGAAATACAAGTGACTATAAGAGACTATGATCAATTATATGCCAGCAAAACAATCTAAAATAAATGAATATAGTACCTAGCAAGAGTAAATCTAAGAAACAGAAAATCTGAACAGACAAATGAGTAAGGAGACTGTATTAGTAAATAAAACATCCCAGCACAGAAAAAAAACCTGGGCCAGATGGTTTTGGTAAATGAATTCTATTAAACATTTAAAGAAGAATTAATGCTAATCCTTCTCAAACTCATCCAGAAAAACTAAAGGGAACACATTCAATCTCATTTTATAAGGCTGGCATCACCCTGATATTAAAACTAAATAAGAAAAATTTAAGACAGGAAAATTATAAACCTTTATCCCTAATGAATGTAGATGCAAATTTCCACAATAAAATTCTAGCTGAGTGAATTCAACAGTACATTAAAAGGATTATAGACCACAGAGTGGTGACAGTCCCTCAGATAAAAAGATGGCTCAACATACAGAAATGACTGAAAGGCCAATACAGGAAGGATGGATGGAAAAGAAAAATTCTGTCTATCTGCAGATTACAATTTTACCTAGAGAAAATCCTAAAGACTTAAACTGTTAAATCTAATCAACGAATTCAGTATATTTGCAGAACACATTAACATGCAAAAATGGCTAGATTTTTAGGTACCAACTAAAAAAAAAAAAAAAAAAGAAGAAGAAGAATTCAGTTCTCCAGAATCTCCAGGAATTTTTAAATACAACCAAAATCACTACTTAGAAAGAAATCTGACACAGGAAATGAAGGCTCTTTTGGAACCTGAAAAGTACAAGACGACTTTTTTTCTTACAGAAATTGAAGAAAACACAAGAACTATATCCTGTGTTAATGGGTAGAAATATTGTAAAATGTCTGTATTATCAAAGCCAATTACATATTCAAGATTTTTTTTACAGTAATAGTAAAAACTATCCTAAAATTTGTATGGAATTACAAAAGAATCGAGAGCTCAGAAATAAACCAAGACATGTTCCAACAAATAAGGTTTCACTAGAAAGCTAACAGTGAAAGAACAGTCCTTTCAACAGAAACAGTACAGAGCTCCCTGCTGGACTTGGGCAGAGGAGAAGAATGAGGTTATGGCCCGAGCATTACTCCCTGAGTGATCAGCATGGACTGAATCTGAACTCAGTGATCAGTACAGAGATAAAATACAGAGGTTTGACAGCTGGATTCTAGAAGCCGCCATTGCCAGACAGAAAATAGAGTCATGGAGACTGGCCATCCTCCCTACTCTCCCAGAGCTTGCCTCTCCACACTTTCCATGAGCTAGCAGCAGGCCCCAAGGAAAACTGCAACAGTGAGTGTAGTTACAGAACAGGAAGTTTACAGCCCTACAAATTGAGGAGTCATCTTCTTAGTAGCAGACACACACCACAGTTGTTGCCAGTGAAAGGTGGAGATATAGAGGAAAGGCAGTCAGAATTACTGGAAGGACTATAGTCAAAGAAACACAGGCAGCTCTCCCAAACCACCCAATCCCAACCAATCCAGGCTGATATGGGAGATTGCAGCAGTGAGCTGCATCTGGCTGCTGAGTCAGTACCAGGACTTCAGGGCCTCTCCAGAGGCTGGGATCCACAATGCATACCACTTTCTCCCATGGGAGTAGAGCTCAGGGATGGAGGCAGCCTGGTCACAGAGAAGACACATCTCCCAAAGAAATAAAAAGTGTTTTTATTTTTCTTTTCTTTTTTTTTGCCACAAAGCAGAGATCCAGGAGACCTGAGCAGTGCAGTAGGCTTATGTGCCACCTAATAAAAACAAAATATCTTCTTATCAATCTGAAGTAGACCTCATCTTAAATAACAGAGTACATTCCCATATATGCCTAAGCAGTGAAACAGTCCATCAAATATATGAAGAACCAGGTGACAAGGCAGCTCAGAAAGCAAATGAAAACTCTCCAGAAAATGAACTAAAAAATAGGGAAATATTAAATGGCAGAGAATTCAAGATTGCACTTCTGAAAAAACTCAACCAGATACAAAAAAATTCTGATAAGGAGTTCAATGAACTCAGAAACCAAATCAATGAAGGACAGAAATAATTTACAAAGATTAAAACTCTAGGGGGAAAAAAAATAGAATTTCTGAAGGTGAAGAACTCAATAAAAGAGATAAAGATTGAAAAGAGATAGCAAGCTTAGCAAACAGAGCTGACCAGCGGAAAGAATTAGTGGTAGCAAACAAAAATCTAGAAATGATGCAGATCAAAGAAAGAAGAGACCAGAAAGTGAAAAAAATGAAAGACCTTTATGAGAACTGACACCATCAGAAAAAGCAATTTAAGAATAACAGATATACCAGAGTGAGAAGAAAGAAGGAAGCCCACAGCCTATTCAAATAGTTGATGAGAATTTCCCAAACCTATAACAAAAACTGGATCCTTCAATCCAAGAAGTGAAGAGAACACCCAATTATCTCAATCCAAAATGGCCTCTCCAAAACCCATTACATTAAAACTATCAAAATTCAATGACAAAGAAAGAATGCTCAAGGCAGCCAGGGAAAAGACAATAGTAACCTATAAAAAACCATTTAGACTATCATCAGATTTTTTTAGCAGAAACTATATAAGCTAGAAGAAAGTAGAATCAAATAAATTACTGAGAGAAATTATCACCCAAGACTACATCCAGCAAAGTTCTCCTTTAGCTATGAAGGAGAAATAAAGACATAAAGAAGCTGAGGGACTTTTCTACAAGGCCTGCGTTACAACAAAAACATAAAAAACTATGAATAAGATGACTAACAGGAAGACAGCAACAGAAAATTGCAATCCTTATTAGAAGAGGGTATCATAAACTTAAATATTACATAAACACTTTTTTGAAAAAGACAATAGCTATTACAACTAAGAAATGAACTCACAACATAAAAAGAGATAACTTGAGACAACAAAAACAAAAAACGAAAAACGTGAGGGAGTAAAGGTCTGAACTTGCAAAGGGGAAAGGAGATAAGACACATGCAAAAAAAAGGGACTACTGTATATATAAAACTTTCTTTTTCATGAACTTAATGGCAACCATGCAAGAAATCCAGAACTAAGACATATAATATTAAAAAAGGAAAATTTATAAAATTCCACTAAGCTAAAATAATGGACAGAAATATAAGGGCAAATAAATAACGGAAACACCAAGCAACCAGAAAACAAAAGATAAAATGGCTATTCAAAAACCTCATATATCAATCATCACCTTAAATGTAAATGAACTGAACTCATTAATAATAAGGCGCAAAGTAAGCAAATTGAAACTAAAAACAAAACCCATCACATGCTGCCTTCAAGAGACATATTTCAGCTGCAATGACAAATAAAGACTCTAAGTGGAAGGGAAAAAATGATTCTCCCAATGCTACACATGGCATCCAGAGAACAGCTGGTATAGCCATACTTATATCTGACAAAATAGACTTCAAAATAAAAAAAAGTAACAAGAAAGAAAGGGGACAATACATCAAGAAGATATAACACTTATCTCTATATACATGTGCTCCCAAGCAGGGAGCACCAATGTATAGAAAGCAACTACTAACAAAACTAAAGAAAGAAACTGACACAAACACAATTATAGTAGGGAACTAAATACCCTGCTGTCAGTTATGGATAGATCACCCACAGAGACAATCAGTAAGGAAATATCGACCTTAAAGGACACATTGGACCAACTGGAGATAACTGACATTTGCAAACCCTTTTATCCCAAACATCAGATTATACATTCTTCCCTAGTGCACATGGAACATTCTCAAGGATTGACCATATGTTGGGACACGAAGATAACCTCAATAAATTCAAAGAAGATTGTAATGATACCAAGCATATTCTCAAACCACAAGGTTTTAACACTGAAAATCAAATGCAAAGAAAACAAAGGGAAAAAAACACAAATACATGGAGATTAAACAACATGCTACTAAAGAATGATTGGGTCAAAGAAGAAATAAGAGATCAAGAAATATATAGAGACAAATGAGAATGAAAAAACGACATATCAAAAATTTGAGGATATAGCAAAAATAGTAATGAGGAAAGTTCATATCATTAATGACCTATCTCGAGATCAAGAAAGATCTCAAAAAACCTAACATTAAATATTAAAAAGCTGGAAGAACAAATGAAGCCCAAAGTCAACAAAAGAAGGAAATAATAACAATTAGAACAGAATTAAATGAATGAAAAGACAACAGAAAAAATTAATGCAACAAAGAGCTGGTTCTTTGAAATGATCAATAAAACTGACCAACTGCGAGCTAGACTCACTAAGAAAAAAAGAGAAAGGTCACAAATAAACAAAACCAGAAATAAAAGAGAAGTTTCAACAGATACTACTGAGATACAAAAATTTATATAATACTATGAAAGATTACATGCCACCAAATTCAATAACCTAGACAAATGGACAAGTTTTTAGAAATATACAACCTTTCTAGACTGAATGATGAAGAGCTGGAAAATCTAAACAGACCAATCAACAGCAATGAAATCGAAACTATCATCAAAAACCTCCCAGAAAGTAAACATCTAGGACCAGATGCCTTCACTAGTGAATTCTGCCAAACACTCAAAAGATGATTTAATTCCTGTTCTTCTCACACTTTTCCAGAATATTGAAGAGACAATACTTCCTAACTCATTTTATGAGGCTAACATCACCCTGACACCAAAACTGGGTAAGGATAACATAAAAAATAGAAAATTACAGACCAATCTCTCTCCTGACTACAGATGCAAATATCCTAAATAGTATCAAATCGACTACAACACATTAAAAAGATTATACACTATGAGCAAGTACGGTTTACCCCAGGTGTACAAGGATGGTTCAATATACACAAATCACCGTATATATAAAATAAAAGATAATCACATATGATATATCAATAGATGCAGAAAAAGCATCTGACAAGATACAGCAACCACCTATGATTAAACAAATGAATATGGTATATAAAAAAAGTATCTAATATAATAAAGGCCATATAATGACAAACCCTCAGTGTATATCATACATAATGGTGAAATACTAAGCTTTCCCTCTAAGATCAGGAACAAGACAAGGCTATCTGCTATCACCACTCTTACTCAACAACAGTGTTGGAAGTCTTAGCTAGAGCGATAAGGCAAAAGAAAGAAAAGGCATTCAAATTAATGAAGAAGTCAGTTTGTCACTTTTTGCAGACAACTAAATTCTATACATACAAAACCCTAAAGACTCTACTAAGAAATTACTATGAACAATTAACAAATACAGTAATGTTGCACAAATTTTGTACAAAATCAATGCCCACAGCGTTCCTATACTCTAACAATGATTTCCAGGAAAAAAAAAAGGCTTTTGTAACTGCAACGAAAACATAAAATACTTATTACTAAATCAAAGAAAGCATGTGAAGGACCTATACCCTGAAAATTTTAGGACACTTAAAAGAAATTGATGACACAAAGAAAGAAATAAAAAGATATCCTTGTTCATTCATGAATTGGAAAAATCAACATATTTAAATTAAGACAACCTTATTACCCAAAGCAATAGACAGATTTAATGCAATCATCACCAAAATCCCAATGGCATTCTTTAAACAAAAAAATCATCAGGTTTGTTTGAAATCAAGAAAGACCCCAAGTAGCCAAAGCAAGTCAGAGAAAAAAAGAACAAGGCTGAGATATCACACTGTCCAAGTTCAAGTTATACTACAAAGTAACAATAATCAGAACAGCATAGTACTAACAGGCCAATGGAACAAAACAGAGTCCAGAAATAAACTTACATATATATAGGCAAATAATATTCAATAAAAGAGCAAGAAAACATATAAAGAGAAAAGAAATCCTCTTCAATAAATGGCACTGGGAAAACTCAAAAGTCACATGCAGAAGAGTGAAACTAGACTATCTGTCACCACACTCCAAAATTAACTCAAAATGGATCAAAGACCTGATTATAAGACCTGAAACAATAAAATGCATAGAAGAAAACAGGTACTATATTCATGAGGCAAGGAAAGTAAAATTAAAAACAAATGAATGGGACTATACCAAACTAAGAAGCTTCTGTACAGGAAAAGAAACCATCAACAAGACAAAAAGGAAACCAACTGAATAGGAGAAGCTACTGGCAAACAACACCGCCAATAAAGGGCTAATATCCAAAATATACAAAGAAGTCATGAAACTCAACAAGAACACAAACAATCTAGTTAAGAAACGGGCTGAGGACCCACAACAGACACTTCTCCCAAGACATACAAATGACCAACAATATTAGGGATATATTAGGGAAACTGCAAATCAAAATCACAATGAAATACCACTTCACTCCTGGTAGAACAGCTATCATCAACAGGCCGTGATAATAAGTGTTGTGAAGGTTGTAAGGAAAAAGAAACCCTCACACTACTGGTGGAATTGTAAACTGATGCAGCCACTGTAGAAAACAGTATGATGCTTCTCAAATAATTAAGAACAGAATTACCTTATGACCCAGAACTGTCTTTTGGATATTTACCAAAAAATCTGAAAATATTTATTTGTAAAGATATATGCACCCCGATATTCACAGCAGCATTGTTCATGGTGGCCAGGACAAGGAAACAACCAATACATCTTTGATAGATGATTGGGTAAAGAAGATGTGGTCCGTATATACAATGGAAAATTATTCATCCACAAGAAAAGGTGAATTTCAGCCATTTCAGACAACATGGATGGTTTCTGAGATTATCATACAAAGTGAAATAAAAAGAAAAATTAGAAATTAGAACCATATGATTTCATTCATAGTGGGAATTAAATTGAAAGAAACAAACAAGAAAAACAAACAAACTCATGCACGTGGGCAACAGTTTAGTGATTACCAGAGGGAAGAATGAGTAGAGGAGGTAGATTAAGGATAAAAGGAGTCACAGAACAAAATTTAACTTTGAGTGGTGGACACACTTGAAACCTATATAATTTTATTAACCAATGTGACTCCAATAAATTTAATTATAAAATATTAGAATAAGGAACCGTAAAATCCCTAAAACTAAAGGTTAAGTGAAAAGTTCCTTGATTGCTCATGGCAATGATTTTTGGAGATGACACAAAAAGCACAAACAAGAAAAGCAAAAATAAAAGAATGGGATACAGTAAACTAAAAAGGCTTCTACACCAGCAAATAAAACCATCAACAAAATGAAAAGGTAAACAGAAGAAAATTATTTGCTAATCATACGTGATAAAGGGTTAACATTCAAAACATATAAGAACTTGCACAAGTCAATAACAACTAAAACTCCAACTGAAAAATAGGCAAAGGAAATGAACAGAAATTTTGTCAAAGACAAATGGCCATGAGGTCCATGAAAAGATGCTCAATGTCACTAATTAGGGAAATGCAAATCAAAACTGCAATGAGCTATCACCCTGTATTTATTAAAAATGACTATCATCAAATAGACACGAGATAATAAGTATTGACAACGATAGAAAAAGGGACCCATGTGCAGTGTTGGTGGCATTATAAACTGGAACGACCTTTATGGAAAACAGAATGGAGATTCCTCAAAAATAAAACAGAACTACCACATGATACAATAATCCAAGCCTGGATATATATATCACAAAGAAATGAAATCACTATGTCAAAGAGATATCTGCACTACCATGTTCACTGCAACATTATTCACAATAGCCTAAATACAAAAACACCCTATCTAGCAATGTGTGGAGACAGAAAATATTATGTATGTATTTATACACACATGGGAGTATTATTCAACTATAAAGAGAAAACTTTGCCACCTGTAACATGAATAAACCTTGCAGGTATTATGCTAAGTGAAATAAATCAGTTGGTGAAAGACAAATGGAGTAGAATCTTAAGTTATATGTAGACTCTCAAAAGGCCAAACTTAGAGAAAGTAGAATCGTAATTGCTAGTGGCAGGAGACAAGGAAAGAAATGGGAAGATGTTGGTCAAAGAGTAATAACTTCCAGTTAAAACATGACACATTCCCAGTTAATACATTCTGGGGATCTAATATACAGAATGATGACTGTAGTTATGAATACCATGTTATACAACTGAAAGTTAGAGAATAAATCCTAATGTTCTTACCACAATTTAAAATTACATGATAGAGGTATTAACTAACCTATTGTGGTAATTTCACAACATCTGTATCAAATCATCTCATTGTATACCTTAAACTTATGTCATTCATATTTCAACAAAATGAGAGTTTAGCATGCAGAATCTTTTCCCTCTTTTAGAGCTTGCAAAAATAATCGCAATATTGAAATTCTCTGAGATTTTTTGTTTGATTTTTAAGTAACATTCCAGTTTTCTTCCAACCTCCCCAACTACTGGCTATTCTGCCACCTATAATCCCTTACTGCAGCCTTGGCCAACAGTCTTTTCATCTGCTTTCCCTTTATGCCCATGGCTTTACCATTTGCATACTCAGATCCCCACATACTCAGAATA
This sequence comes from Pteropus alecto, assembly GCF_000325575.1. NCBI lineage: Eukaryota > Metazoa > Chordata > Mammalia > Chiroptera > Pteropodidae > Pteropus > Pteropus alecto. The sequence continues at coordinate 38,230 of NW_006437816.1, forward strand.
AGACTGTCTGCTGAATATTTTCAATTGGACCAAAGCCCGCTCCTGACACAATCACGAATTTTTTCTTTCTTCCTTGTATACTGGGTTGTCAGATCTTGTTCATTTCTTCTTCTACAACTTCTCAATTATTTGTCCCTTTCTCTTATTCCCATGATCACCATTTAATCTCAGCTCCGTATTGCCTAATTCCTGGGAATGAAAATAGTCTCTTGCTTCTTTCTGCCACTTCCATCAAGAAATAAAGAGCCTAGGAATCCTACTACAAGAAAGAGTTCATGCTAAGTAGGGAAGCATTCCTAAAATATGCAGGAAGACTAATTCTGCTAAAGCATCACCTTGATCATGACATACTTTGTTCAATCAGATAACGTCATCATTTCCTCAATATTGAGCATGCTCTACAATATTAACCCAAGCTAACATAACAGATTTACAGCTATTAGCCAATTTGCAGCTAAATGACAGCCTATTATTTTTCAAACAAAGCTTTTGTGCTTCCTTAGCACTTCTATTTTGGCATATCACATTCAGGAATTTTCTGGGAGGTGAAGTCTCTAAAGTAAAGCTATGCCTATTTAACTGTCATAAATAGGATCGATAACTGCATAAATATTTGCAGGAAGATGGGGGTGATGTCGGGGTTTGGCAACACCAACCAGCTCATATACACAGCCAAATATGCCACAAGTAACTGAATTCTGGCAAAAATGAAAAGAGCTTAAACAAGTGAGAAACTATCATTAACTGCTGAGTTGCACTCATGGTCTGTATTATTCAATGACAATTACTAATTCATAACCTTTAAACATAAAAGAGTTAAATTCAATTTTACACCTTATGCATTTACTAATATATAGTCTGGCCTATGAGTACTGCCTACCTATACTATTTTTATTAACATGAACAATCACTGTTCAACAATGAATTTGACTTATTTAACCCGGTCTAGTTCACTGAAAAAAATAAACTAGGCAAAATAAATTTTTGCACGTCAAAGAAGACCACCTTATTCAGTTACCTCTCCTGGGATAGAACTGTCAGTTCAACCATCAGAATAAAATCATATTCTTTAATGGACTATATTCCAAACAGCTCCCGTGAATGTGATAAAGTAAAGGTGAAAGAATATGGTCTGATTATTTAACTGTAATTGTCAATGTCCTTACAGCCAAAACAGCCTAGACATTGGCTGAATCTAAGGACAAGCAGAATAAACAAGCAAACCAAAAGGCTAAATGAGATGAACCAGCCCTACTGTTACCTGTTAACAAATGCCCTGAAAATAGAATTACCTCAAACTCACTTTATGACTTCCCTTGTTTTAAGGATCACCATCTTGAAAATTAGGACATAGATCATAAAAATTTAAATCATGAGATTCCTAGGAGAATTCAGACTTGAAAAAATTAAAATTTTAAGAATATAAAGAACACTTAGCAAATAAACAAATATGTTTCCATTCCTCAAAACAATAACACCATAAAGTTAATAGACTAGCAATGTTTCATCTATCCTAGCGTATTGAAGTTATATGCTTGGTAATATGAATTGCAATAATCAATTTTTTGATTCTGGTCTCCCAAACATATATTAATGCCTTTTAATATGACTTCACTATAACTTCCTCCCTCCTTAAGTTATACTCGCAAAACAAAAATAATTTATATCATACAAGGCAGACTCTCTCAAGTTGCTAGAAATACTTAAAGAAAAGTGAATTTATAACATGATTTTTTTATAGTGGAAATTAAAATTAGTGAAGAGCTAAATAATAGCAAGCATTTATTTCATAATGGTTAATAATTTTCCAGAGCAGGGTAAAGGAGTAAACTAATTTTTGTTGCTGTTAAATATAAACTTTTTTTGTTTTGTTTTTGTAGAATGGGGTATGTAGAGAAAAAATAAACTAACAGGTGGTAAACTAAAAAACGAGAAATAAACTGGAAAAGCATGAACATATTTAAAGGAAAGAAAACCATAAATATTACAAAATGTTTACATAGTACTATTTATTTTTTCTATATTAGTATGCTGAAAAGTAATGAATTTAAAATATCCACTGGGAAAGAAATTATTAGAAAAAAAATTAAGATCAACCAAGAAACAAAATAGAGAAAACTCAGAACACCCATCCAAAAATAAAGTAAAAAACTGTCTAATGTTAGCACATTTCAAAATGCTTGAACCCTCAAAAGTTTCACAGGTGAATTTTTTTTTTTTTTTGCCCAAGTTATTGGAAAAGATAATACTAACACCATACGAACAATTCTAGATCCCTGGGCTGTGTGTGGACTGGTAGTGGTGCATTACTGTTGGGAACCAGGCCGCACAATCGGAGGTGAGCAGTGAGAGAGTGAGCAAAGCTGCTTCTGTATTTGCAGCAGCTCCCCAGCACTAGCATCACAGCCTCAGCTCTACCTCAGATCACCACGCATTAGATTCTCATAGGAGAGCTCTGATTCCTGGTGCCAAAAAGGCTGGGGACTGAGAAGTATGGGACAAGAAAAACATTCCCGGATATTGGGAGAGAGCTCAATAAGGTACATGGGAGAAATTTTACTGCTATTAGAAAGGTGACTAGAGAAAAGAAATCCAGGGTTGCAGAAGGAGGCTGAGTAAGGGACAAGGGAGACATTTCATATCTGTAGGGAGAGGACTAAGAGAAATCCTAGGGCAGTAGAAAGAGGACTAAGAAGGCTCAGTGAGAAATTCCAAGTCTGCAGAGAGAAGGCTAAGTAAAGAAAAGCTTGAAATTTCATATCTGCAGGGAGATGGCTGAGTTAGGGACTAGGGAGAAATTTTACTGCTGTAGTAGAGGTCTGAATAAAAGATAGGGAGAAATTCTATGTCTGCAAGGAGCTGCTGGGGAAGAGATCAGAACTATCAGAGCAGCCGACACAGGGCTGAGTAAGGACCAAGAGGCAATTTCTAAGGCTTCAGGGTAAGGGCTGACTAAGAAGTACCACCGTAATTTCGTGGGTACGGGGAGAGGCTTAGTAAAGGAATAGTAGCAATTTCCTGACTGCAGTGAGAGGGCTGTAAGGAGGACAGGGAGAAATTCAGAGGATGCAGAGAGAAGGCTGAGTATTCAACAATGAAAAATTCTAGGGCACCACAGAGAAGGCTGAGAAGGCACAGTGAAAAATTCCAAGTCCGCAGGGAGAAGGCTGTGTAATGCACAGACAAAAACTTGGAGGTTTGAAAAGGATTGTAGGTTCGAAGCTAATATGAGGAAAGCTAATATGAGGTTTGAAAAGGATTGTAGGTTCGAAGGTAATATGAGGAAAGAAATTTTAGGGCTACCAGAGTGGGCTAAGTAACATAAAGGTAGAAATCTCATGGCTATACTAAGAGGAATGAATAAGAGAAAGGGAATTCTAGAGATGGAGAGAAAGAGCTGAATAAGGAACAAGAAGAGATGGATTGATGTTGGAAAAAAGAAATCAGGACAAGAAACATAAGAGAAGGCCAAACCTCTAAATTAAAGGTCCCTAAACCCCCAGGCTGCAGACCAGTACCACTACGTGGCCTATTAGGAACAAGGCTGCAAAGTAGGAGGTGAATAGTGGGTAAACCAGCAAAACTTCATCTGTTTTTGCAGCCACTCCCTGGCACTTGCATCACTGCCTCAGCTCCACCTCAGATCATCAGGCATTAGATTCTCATAGGAGCACTGGTCCCTGGTGCCACAAAGGACCACTGTTCTAAACATGAGAAAGGCTTTCACAATTCCTTTTACAAAACCAATAAGTCACCAACACCTAACAAAATAATTCAAACTAATCCCTAACTAATCCCAAATATTGGCAAATGAGATCCAACATTTAAGAGACACACACACACACAGAGACAGAGAGAGAGAGAGACACACACACACAGAGACAGACACAGAGAGAGAGAGAGAGAGAGAGAGAGAGAGAGAGAGAAACAGACAGACAGAGAGAATGAGAATGATTCAAGAAATCAAAGATGGGGCCAAATAGCCTCTATAACAGGCTGAAACAGAAAAACTACGATACTCTCAAAAGATACTTAAAAGCTGAAATTGAACATTAATTTTAACTTAAAATATTCACCCCAACAGAATAATTGTGTAAACATACAGCATCTCAAAACCAATATGCTCCCACGGTGTTCTATAATACATGTAAATAGAAGAATGTTATTACCACTTAAAGAACACCATGTATTAAGCTTAAAGATGAAATACTACATTCTTATAAAAGTCAGAAATAAGACTAAGATACCCTTTAATACTACTGGTTTTAACACTGGATACTGCTAACCAATGTAATTAGGTAAGGTAAAGAAATTTAAGGTTATGTCATAATTTATATGGTGCAGAAAATCCAGAAGACTCAACTGAAAAACTATTACCCTCAGTTCATAAATGCATAGCAATACAAAATTAATATACTTTACAAGTAACAGAACCTATTTCTCTAAAACCTAAGGAATACTGGAAATTACTAACATTTAAAAAATTAAATTTATACCCCCTTTTTGTTAATAATTTGCTTCTGAGATTAATACTTTTGAGTTTTAACTTACTGAATTTTAAATAACTATTAGGATGTACAGTAAATTCATCTTTACCTGTCGTGCGTGCGTGTGTGTGTGTGTGTGTGTGTGTGTGTGTTTTAAACCCCACTGGAATTGATTGGGCTTACATTAATCTGTATTGATCAATTTGGAAAAAAACTGACATCTTTAAAATATTAACTCTTCCAATCGATCACACTATAATTTAGGAATCCTTAAATTTAACATTTGTTAGAAGGGTCTTAGATTGTTATAATAAAGTACTGAATGTTAATATATTAGATACTTTAACAAAGTCAGCAATACAAGTCTAGTGTTAACCCTGTTTAAACTTGTATTAATACTTACTTTAATCTATCCTGCTTTTACCCTTAAAAACACTGTCATTTATAATTTGTTAGATGCCAAAAATTGTGCCGAGGTCTTTGCATAAATTATTTCATACAATGTCTACCCGAATTAGTGGTATATTATCAACACCATTTTCCAATGAAGGAAACTGAACCTTAAAAAGCTAAGAAATGTGCTGAAGGACACAACAGGGACTTCAAATAATTATGTTTCTCATATACATTTTAACTATTTTACCTTTTTAATCCTTTTGTTCACTTATTCTGCACTTTCAATTATTTTATAGTATCTTCTAAGCCTATTTTAAGTTATTTGAACTTCATAAACTGAGTCTGAGCAGTTTTAATGGCTGTAAAGGGAAACAAAAGTCCTAAGAATGAAAGTATTTAGGGTTATCAATGGTTTGTAAAGGATGATACGTGTACACATCAGAAATACAGGAAGAGAAAAATCAGAACTGCTGTCTATACGTATTTTTAAAATTTCGTATGTATTTTAGCTGTCTACATTGCATATATTAAAAGATACATAATAGTTGAACAATATGAGTGAATAAGAAAAACTACAGTTCATTCAACTAATAAAACTTATTTTTTTCATCCCTGATAAACTCTGCTTTCCACTCAAAACACACTCTTTGTTAATCAGTGTGATAAATTCTTTAAACATTACAATACAAAGTAAACACAGAGCAATTATATTTTAAGAGGAAAATGTAAATTCACAGATGTATAAAAAGCTGGTGAAAGTGGAAAAGACTGACTTAAAAACCTTCCAGGAAAACTAATTAATAACTGGGGGTGGTGGGAAAAACCCAAGAACTAGCATGAAAGAACTAGCATTCAAGAACTAGCATGAAAGTTTTTTAAAGGACAATTATGTGAATATTAAGCCTAGCAAAAGATCTCAGAAAACTGATATCCCTGAATAGTCTCCTTATCACGCTGTGCCATTCCAATATGAAAGTACAACTACTGTAATGTGCTATCAAACAATTGTCAGAAAATCATTCCGAAATACATCTCTTGATTATTTTTTATTCAGAGATTAGTACACTGTATATTAAAACTTTTTCATAGTCTAGACTTCAACATAAAATATCCTTATAAAACATTAAATAATATGCCTATGCTTAACATTTTAAAAACCTCACTATTAACACTTCTACTTTCTCTTTATTTGGTTTTCCTCTAACATTTTAATTTAGTTTTAATTATCTCCATCTTAAGAATTAACCACTTTTGTTTCTTATCCATTCATTTAAACTTTTTGTTATCTGACACGACAGTTTAACCTCCCCATTTTTTTCCTAGCCATTAAAAGCTACCTTCAAACAGAAATTTTAAAAGAAAGTTACTGATCAACTTGCCTTGCCTGAAATCAAGTTAAGCATGTTTAAACACCAAGCACAGTAACTGAAAGAATAAAAATAGAAATAATTTCTAAAAATATGTTTAAAAAGATGGTGAAATGAGCTAATTCATTACAATTAACACAAATGAAACAAAGGCCAAATAGAAAGTACAAAATATACATGGCAGCAGATATAAAAGGTTTTTTAAATAGGTAAGATATTAAATGCACCAGTTAAATAATAATCTTATTAGATTATTTTAAAATTATTTAAAAATCAGATTATTTTAAAATTGCTCCTTAAATTTTAAAATTTAAAATTGCTATTTAAAAAGAGATTTTAAAAGCTGTAATAACTTATTTTTTTAAGTTTCTACACTCTTTATAGGAGGTGAACCTAAAGAGCAATACAGGGAAAAAAAAAAAGGAGGCATAAATTAACCAAAATAATTTTTAAATTTTTAAAAAAGTCATGTAGTTACTAGACAAAATAGATTTAAGACAATTAAGAATCATGAAGTTTGAATTGTATTTTTTTAATGTTAAAAGGAAAACACTGTCAGTTAAGAATAGGGCTGAACCTATACATTCAACAATAGAGCTTAACAAATAAATTCATACATTTGAAAACAAGAATAAAAGCCTTCTGAATTATATCATGGTAATAAGAAAAATAATTTGAAAACCACAATACATTTAAACTGAGCAATAACAAAATCCTGATTTCTGTCAAAAATCATGGTATTCACCTATAATTTAAAGGAAAATTTATAGTTTTAAATGCATATACTGTAAAAACAAATTAAATATTAATGAGCCAAGCCTCCAGTACATGCACATATGCATGCATACACACTTAAAAAGGAATGGCAGTTTATTTAAACTCAAATAAATCAGAAAAAAAGATTAATGAGCAGGAAGGATCAATAAAACACTACTTAAAAAGTCTAATCAAATAGGAACAGTGGCTATAGTAAAAGAAAAAGAATCAAAAAAGAAACAAATTAACACTATTAAAGTTGTTTGTAAACTCCTACAAATGTATTAGGTGTAAATTCACATTCTGCTAGAAAATTTTAAATTCTAAAAAAAAAAAAAAGATTCAAGAAAAGCCAAAGATTTAACACCAACAAAGAAACCACTAATAAGTCAACTGTCAAAAATCTACTCACAAAAAGACAAGAGTACAGGTAATTTCACAAATTAATTCTAATTTCCAGTAAACAGCAAATGTCTTTTAATAAACAATCTTTTTTACTAGAATTCTCCCGCCCCCACTCATTATATAATTATATAATCATTATTTAAAAAACTGAAAAAGGAAAATTATAGAATAGTTATGAAGATGTGACTATTAAGCATCCAGGGATTCAAAATTTAAAGTTAGAAAACCTATACATGTAATTCAGCCTATTATTAAAGAAAAAAAATCAACAGATGCAGCCAAAGTATCCTAAAAATTCAACTACTGTTTATGAGAAAAACTTTTAACTGTAAATAAAAAGAAACAAAAAATATTTATGCAAAACAATATTATTATGTCAATATTTAAAGGTAAAATATTGGGAGTACTTTTTAAAAGTACACAGACCATTAGAGAAAAAGATCAAACATTATTACTCAGAGAAAATACTACTATAGACAAAATGAAAAAAAATCAACAATTATAGCAGGACTATATTTCATTTTAATCTTTATAGCAGTACTATGTTTCTAACAGTGCTTCCAATTATCAAAGGAACCATTACTTTACAAACCAATAAAAAGAAACATTCTCAAGTAAAATGACACAGTTATTGTTCAGTTTTTATTTTTTATACACTGGAGTTCTGTATGACTTATTCAGAATTTGAAAAAACACACATCACTCTTATGGCAGGAAGAAAAGTCCTATAACTCTTAACATGAGAGAAAAAAAATACGACCAAAGAAATTCACATTTAGGATGCTCCTCTGGCTCACTTTTCTTTTCAAAGTTGTTCAATGACTGACTTTCTAAAAATACTGCCTTCCTGACAAGTCTTCAAGATCCCTAATTACTTTCAGTGCCATCTTTTTATAAGACAGTGAAACCTACTGTGCAAATTATGATGCTGGCACTTTACTTTTCATATAAGTCACTATTCATTTCTTGCTAAAGGTAAGCAGCCTTTATTCAAAGTTGGAAAACTTACAATAAACAATGACCAGAGTACAATACATTTTTGAGAGAAAGTATCCTATGACTGAACTATAAATCAATCAAACCAGACTCCGAATGCTTTTAAACTTCTCTAAGGGCAATTTTACCTTCAGATATAATGTTTGACATGTATTAGCAAAATGTAGTATCCAATAATGTAACTTATCTGAAGTGATACAAAGTGAACACTTCATGAATACTGCAGGCAGGGATAAATATATCATAACTACTGCCTGGATAACAATCATTCTAGAACCTCATTAACTATAAAATAGATATCCATTCCAAAATGTTAAAATACAAGTAAAAAAATGCATCTCATCATCTATGAATGTGACTATGCATATGATCATAGAAGATGGCACAATCAATACTTGAATAGTTATATAAATTACAAACATTACAAGTCTCAAAAATTGCTATTTACTATGTAACAATTACCAATAGTTTAAACAGGAGTTCTACAAGATATCTATCAAAAGTGATATAGTACAGAATTGGTATAGACAATGAAGACAGATAGTGGAATTAAAACTCTAGCTCCACCATTTAGTTATGATGCTTACATATAATCTCCTGGGGTTTTGGACTTTCATATGAGAAACAGAATTCAAAATAATACTTATCTCAGGGAGTTAACACATGGATTTAAAAGTTTAATATATTAGTAAAGCCTGAGAACAGTGCCAGCACACATTTAAGTGTTTATGATGACTGATGATGATAGAGAAAATTAGATGTTATGGAGGACTATCAAAGGATATAAAAGGCCTACAGAAATGAATAGACGGCAGTACTGTTCTTTAAAAGCCTGTTATCTGTACTTATCTACGTAATTCTGTCTTTACAAAATCTAACAATTTTATGCAAATAAAAAAAAATCCAAGAACTTTCCAAACTGAAAAATATGACCCTAAAATTAAAAAAAAAGGAGCCAAGTAGCTAAAACAATTCTAAAGAGAATATATAATTAGATTAAATAAAAAAATTAGAGCCAAAATAAACTAGAAATACAATTGCACACATTGGAATTTAATATACATCATAAACTGAATTACAACTAGTGGTAAAAGTGTAAACTAGTCAATGAATCCAAGTTAAAAAAAAGTATAAAATTAGATAAATATATAAAAAGTAAACTTTAAAACCTATACTAAAGAAAATCAAGAATGACTTTGTTTTAGGGGAGAACATCTAGGAGACAGGAAAAAAACCACAAGCCATGTATAAAAAGACTAAAAAAATTAACTATTAAGTCCTACTTGACAAAATGTCATGTACAAAGCTGAAGACAACTTAGACAATACCAGTAAAGTAAGAAAAACATGGCAACCCAATATGAAAACGAGTCAAGAATAGGAACAAACAATACTAAAAAAGACACGTAGCCAATAAACAAATACTCCAGAATGAAAGGCTCAACCTCACAAGTAATCTGATCAATGCAGTTAAAACAGCAATTAGAAAGCCTTTAATACCTGAAAGACTAGAAGAAACTGAATTGTTAAATCTTTGGCAAGATACAGAGAAACAGAGGCTCACTGAAAAAAGAAATTGGCAATCCCTAGTAAAGTTGACAACCCATACATGTATTTCAATATCCCAATTTCATTTAGATCAAAAACCCCAAGAGAGAAGAATCATGTGCAAATATGTTCACAGCATGAGTGTTTTTAAATTTCCACCAAGTGAAAATTCTAACTGTACCTATGAATGGATAAACCAGAACATATTTATCACTAGAATATAAGTAATAATAAAGTAGATTAGTAATTTCTCAAACTTTTTCACTTCAGGACTCCTTTATAAATTAAAAATCTGAGACCTTAAAAGAGCTTCTGTTTTCATAAGTTATGCTATTAATATTACCATTACAAAAATTATCTATAGTCAAGGACCATGCTATACAAAAGGTCTAACTTTTTCTGACCCTGACCCATGGGAAACAATAAATTTTACATCGTGGCTCAATATAGAGACAAAACATTTGTGAGTTTGTGCATTAATTTACTCATTTTAAATAAATCATTAATATTAAAATGAGTATTAAAATATTTTCAAAATTATTTTTTGCAAATCTCAAGGTCTACCTTAAAAAACAGTTGGATCCCCCAATCTGCTTCCTCATACAACTTTTGAAACATCAGATATCAACTGTATACGTTTATGAGCATGAGAGTAAAAAAGGTAAATAAACATTTAGTATTATTTAGATTAACAATTTCTCCTCATAGACACACTGAAAAGTAATCAGAGATCCCCAGGGATTCCTGTACCATATTTTAAGACCCACTGATCTAGATGCACATGTAACATGGTAAAGTTAAAACACAAACAGATTGGGATACACATACCTAAGGCCACTGTTTACTCTTCTAGGAAAAACAAAAGACAATTGGGATGAAATGTGAGAAACTCTTTAACTAGATCTGCAGGATTTCATTTCTTTAGCTAAAAACAGGTATGATACGAATATGAAATAAAATGTTATAATTCAATCTGTCATATCTAGGAGATAATTGCTTTCCAGTAATTTTGGAACATTTTTAATTTAAGTTGATAATATATTAAAGTTAATTGTTACTATATTTTTAAAAAGATGTCAAGACTCCTCAGATTCTTTGATATGTACCTCTCCTTAATATTCCTCTCTCAATGAAGCAAAATATAATCTAGTAACTGTTCTTTGCTACACTGTATAAAGACCTATATTTTATAAATTGTTGCTTTTAAAAATAACTTGTCTACATTAATATTTTGTACTTAACCATTTTATTTATTTTCATATTAAGGTGACACTGGTTAACGAAATTCAGTAAGTTTCAGGTGTACAATTTAGCAGTAAGGCATATATGTATATTGCACTGTCTTTACCGCTCAGTACTTAACCATTTCTGATGGAAATGCTTTAACATTAAACACTTACCTGTCTTCTTAATTATACACTTACACTACTTTAATCTTGAATATTCACTGTTTCTGCACTGGAACATCTACTGCTGTTGCTCTGTGCAGCATACAAGTCTATCTTCTTTAGACCTCTTGTCTGTTTTTCCCATCTGTCAAAATACAAGTAACTACATTTCACAACTAGATTGTATTAATAATTTACTCTAGTCTGTATTCTGCAATCCAACTTCTCAAATTTTTCTAACCATGGCCATTCACAATAAACATTAGACTCTCTCTCATGTAACAGCACTGCTTGACCTGTTGCAGGCCAGGAAAATTAAAGACTTGTTTCTTGTATTATAAAATACTAGAAAACAAGTGCTCCACGTTTTTTTGTTGGGTTGGGTTTTTTTTGTTTTTGGGGGGTTTTTTTTGGACTTTATGCAGAGAGGACATTCATGTACTAAAGAAAACACAAGTTTTAAAGCTTCGCTTAGGAAAGAGTAATAAAAAAATTATTTACATAGTATTATTTCCACCAGGGGAAATGGAAATGTTTGCATAAAGCCATCTGAAGGCCATTGTATTTTTAGAATTACTCTTCTAACCTACATTTCAAACCTTCTTCTGAAATCACCCCTGTAATTTTCAACGGTTTTGTTCACTATAGTACTTACAATACTTCTAAGCAAAAGTTTATTTTGTGTGAGAATTTACGATACAAAAAAGTAGTGAAGAAGAGATGAATCATTCAAAAAGTAGCAACAATATCGATAACTTTCTACTAAAAAAATACTTATTACTTCTCAACTTTGAAACTTTTCGATAACATGGTTGGAAGTAGAACTGCTAAATGAACATGAAGCATAGCTCAGGTGTTTCATCATTCAGCTACTTTCACAATCTACCTTTACTAGCCGAATTTCTACTACTCCCCTAAGCTCCACCAACCGTGCTATACTGTTAACTGTAAGAAACTTCAGAATATAGCTGCCCTTTCTCCACTCGAACCTCAATCTAACGAAGTCACACCCATCTTTCAATAATTTTCCCAAATTGTGACATACTTGAAGAACCGTTTAACCTTTCCTGGTACTGTAAATGCTATAAAAGTCAAGCAGTGAATTCGCAGTATGTGCATTTTAAGAACCACTTCCATCCTTGTTAGCCCACAACATAGATCACAATTGGCCTACGAGTTCACCAGCAAAGTTGAACAGTATGCAATCTTTTCTAATGCAACTATTCCTTAAGAGTTTTTAAATAAGAGAAAATTGACGTAGCACCGGGGTTCTTAAAATGGTAAGTCATGCATAATATTTTGTTATAGTTCAAAGAAGAAAAATATACTTAAAAGAAAACCAATTTTCCACCTTTTATTCAGTAAGTAATGTAAAGTGATCATAAATCTAAACACAGCTTTTCAATAAAGTTTTTGAATGAAGAAGTGTCTATTCCTCTGCTTTCAAACTTACAAAATAAACTTTTCCCCTCTATTGAACAAAAGCGGTGATAACTTTCGCTATCAAATTTTTATTATTTAGATAGAGAAGGGGGTGTTGGAAAACTGAAGGGAACACCCCCTAACAGCCACGTACTAGTTAAAAAAAATTTTTTTTTATTAAGAGTCTCAACTGCCTTGGTGAACCTAGGTGCTTAGCCTGCCATACTATCTATCAACTCCACTGGTATACAAGGTCCGTGAAAACGCAGGACATCAGGAGCAGTACAGTAGCTCAGAACACAGTGGAAACTGCGAGTCGCTGCCCCACAGTGCTTAGAGCGTATTATGATGGCGAGAGCAATTGCCACCCTTAGGGAGCGAGCACTATCCCTACGCGCGCACGCGCTGCTGGGCATCCTGGGTCCGTCACCGGAGCCGCCATCACCGCCAATGGCTCTCCAAACTCCCCTTGAGATAAAGAGAAATATTCTCTTCCAACACCGCCTTCAAGATGGCGGCTCCGCATCCCGACAACCCCTTCCAAGCAGTCCCCTGAAGCAGGCACCAAGCCGCCGCCATCTTGTCCCCCTTTCCTCCCCCCTTCGCTAATATTTACATAACAAAAATCTGCCAGGCAGGCCTAAGGCCTTCACCTCACTCCTGAAGTCTTTGCCTGCTTGGCAGGCTTTACCCAAGTGCGGCGCCGACTCGGGGCCCTTCGGATGCCTCCGCAGCCACTGGCTGAACCTTCCCCAACCCCGCCCGTTTAGGGAACGCGGCTCCGCTGCCGGTAAAGGCAGCCGACCTCCTCCCAGGGCCTAAGGCCTCCTAGGGGCCTCCTCGGCGCCATCTACCACGCCACTCTAATTAGGGCGGAAGGGCGTCTCGCAGACCCGGACCAGGCCGCCTCTAGTTGCGGCACTGGTACAGACTCACCAGACCCGACTGCCGGTGGTCGGCGACGGTGGCGGGTGCTGCAGGCCGGTCTTTCTCTGGAGCACTGGGCCGGGCTCCGACTGCCGGGGCGGGCAGAGGGAGGGAGGAGGGGCCGAGCTCGGAGCTGACAAAAAGCGGCCCAGCTCCCCGGCACGGGCCCGCCGTCAGCACGTCACGTCACCGCCCGGGAGAGAGACCCAGGAAAATGTGGAAGTGTAGATGGGCCCCACAGCCAGGTGGGTCCCCCTGCACCTCCTGTCGGCGGTGCCCCCGCCCGCGACTGGGGAAGCTAATTGCCTCGCTCCGAGAGGGTTTCCGGCGACCGGAATCTCTCTTAGAACGTTCTTTCCTCCTTCGCGCTCCCGCCCGCTGCTGCGGCCGTCCACGCGTAACAGAGCACTGGATGCGGAGGGCCTCCCTCTGGGCTCGAGGCCCCTCTCGGGTTCCACGCGCCGCCGCCGCCGCCGCCGCCGCCGCGGCCCTCGCGGCTGTAAAGCCCACTCAGAGTCAGGTACGACCAGGTGTCCCTACTTCCCTTGTGCTGCGCCGGTTCCTGGGCCCTCTCCGAAGACCTACCGCATTTCCACGCCGCTACTGGCATTGCAGTTTGCTCCGGTTGTTCAGACGGCCTCAGACGGCCTCAGACCGCCTTCCGCCCACCCCAATCCCTAGCCCGCAGTAAATGTTTTCTTCATTTCAGTAGATTGAGAAGATAAAATTAGCAACCCCTGCTTTCACACACACACACACAAAAACAACAACAAAACAAAAACAAAACTTTTAAGTAAAATGAAAATACCTTGCCACTTTAAACTGGCATGTGCGCTAAAGGAAGCGTATAAAACTGATACCAGAGTAACAAACCGTTAAAGAAATTAGAACCTGATTTGAATGTGGAAAACGACAATATTGCGGAAGTGCTCTTCCATGCTTCAATGAAAGACGACTTTACTGTACTTAAATTTCATGTAGCTTCTATTTCTGGATTTGCAAATCCATGAAATGTAACTGTAATTGCTTTATGAATGATGAAACTCATTTCCTTATTGTTTAATGTAGAGTAGGAGACTTCTTTTTTTATCACATCTGCTTTAAAAACCCTTTAAATTTTGAAGAAACTTTACAAGAAAAGGGAAATGTTTAAGCAGACAACATTTATCTACTCTGAAAACGTGCATTTTGTATTTTCATTACTTAAATTACTATGCTACCATTCTATACTGAACTGATTGATTCTAGAGGGCTCCACAAGGTGAGAATCCAAAGGAGTACCCAACCTGGAGCTCCGGTCACCACGTTCTTGTCTTATGCTGGGAGAAAGAACTCAGAAGCATAACACAGCAAGCAGGAAAGCACAAAGTAAAAGTGAACAGAAGAGTGCTCTCAGGTCAGAGAGTCTCCTGGAGCTCTCTGGATTAGGGGTTTTTCTTTTCTTGGGCAGAGATATTGAGTATACCGTACTTGCAATACAGGCAATACAATATTATGATTGGCCAAAGCTGAGAAGAGACAAGGGGAAGAGTCTCTATGCTTATCCTTGTGGCAGAGAGGGTGTGAGGACAGTCCCAACGATATCCATCTTACTTCTGGATCTTAAGTTGTCTCATACTGCAGTCTCACAACTGAAAATAGGGAGAGGGCTAAGTAAGGGACTAAGGAAAATTCCAAAGGTACATCTTGAAGGGGAGGGGGAATGACCCTAGGCCAACTATCATGCCTTTAAATCCTCCTGAGGTTTTTACACCCATATTCAGATGAGGTGTTGAGGAACTGGAGGTTGGGCTTCTGT
>NW_006437816.1:53731-63466 GCF_000325575.1 Pteropus alecto
CTCCCTACCTAGCCAGGAACTGAAAATCTCAACCTGCCTCATCCAAGGGGGTCCAGATTTCCTTCCAGGATGGTCTCTTTTGAAGGAATCACTTTGACTTTCTGCAACAGCAGCATCTCTATGTGGAACTGCTGTAATGTGGAGGAGGTAAATTTAAAAAGAGGATTGCAGAGGCATGGACCAAAGAGGAATAGAATTAAAGTTACTAAAGCCCCTAACAAAGGGAGGAACCATGTAATGTACAGTAAACTATGTTTTATAACCTGACAAACACATTGGATCGTTTACTATGATGTTAGGAAAGTTTATGAAACATGAGATGCTCATTCTCAGAGCTGAGTATAGATTAGAATTAAGAATAGGGTCATATTGATAGAGTTACTTGGTTATTCACATAGTCTAGAAAGGAGGGTAAGCCTAACCAGGAGGAAGAAACCAAGTGTGATAGATATTATGAAGCAGATAGTCGTAAGAAGAGTGAAGGGCCCAGGTGGGACCGCCATAGTAGAGGTCTCAGTGTCCCCAGCTTTACTTTTCTTGCCCTATAGCTTGACCTAGAGCTTGGAACATCCCCTGCCATAGAAAGTTGCCCCAAAACTAATGATTAATGCCTCTATGCTTACTGATGACAATCTGGTCTAGCATTCTTTGCAGAGTATTGCCATCTTTGTTCCAGTTGATAACTCCACTAAAGGACCATGTTGCCAGATGAATGGCTCCATGAAGCACAACAGACACCTCTGCCCAGAACAATCACATAGCCCCTGGAATAATGCCCAGTTTTTCCCATACTGAGAAGGCGAGGTAGGTTTGAAGGTGTTAACATGCTGCCTTCTCAGATCACAGGTGCTCCAACAATAAATGCTTATTCTAAATAGCCCAACTCCTGTCTCATTCTATTAGCTGAGCTTTGAGCCCCAGACTCAGTTGCCCTTCAGGTAAAAGACCTCAACAGCCTTCTGGTTAGTCGTGAAGAGGAACCCCTGCTTCTGCTTTTGAAGAGTAGTTTTAGGGCCTCTAGAGGCCCACAGGTGAGCTCTCTACCAGGTGTTCCTGTAAGAACTTGGGTAGAAAGTTTTTGTTCTTGGTAAATGAACCCAGGACTATACACCCTATAATTTTATTGTGGTGCATGTGGCAAGGAGAACCTGATGTGGTCCTTTCTATAACTGAGAGCTTTTTTCCCTAGGTTTTAAGGATAAACCAATCTCCAGGAGATATGGTTGAGAGATGCTTAGAGGTATCTGTGGAGGACCTGTTGGACTTGTCCTAGACTGATAATGTATTTTATTTGATTTTGCACCTCCGAGTCAAAATATATGTTGGAGGATGGGAAGGGCTTCCCATACACATCTCAAAAGGACTTAACTTTAAGTGAGACTTAGGAGACACTCTGTTCCTTAGGACAGGGAGAAGCCAGAGCCAGGTCTCAGAAGTTTCCTGGCATAAATTGCCAGGATCTTCTTTAGAGGTAGTTGGCCCTTTCACTGGAAGATTGTGGTCTCTGGGAAGCATGCAGGTGACAGTTGATGCCTAAGGCCTGAGATAGCTAGCTGTTCAGTAACTTTGACCAGGAAGTAAGGGCTGTTGTCACTCTGGAGGCTCTGAGGCTGTCCAGATCTTGGGTTAAAAGAACCTTAGCCACTTCACCTGCTCTTTCAGTCTGGGTAGGGAAGGGGTCTATCCAGCCATTGAAGCTAATAGATACTAGCAGGTAGCAGTAACCCAGAGAAGGAGGCATTCAAGTGAAATCTGCCAGTTGTCTGAGAAGGTGCCTCTCCTCTGTACTGAATGTAAGGGCAGAGGGGGCTTTGCTTTCCCACAGGGTTCATTGACAGAGCAAAGGATACAAGCTTACATGACCTCCTTAATGGTCTTAGGAATAGTTAAAGGGATCGAGTTAACTATTAACTAAACAGTTAATATGTCCCAGGTGGAGGGAATCTTGGAGGGCTTTTAACATTTTCCATTGATCCTTAGTTTAGTTAAAGGGATGGAATAGCATTATGTCCCAGGTGGAGGGAATCTTGGAGGGCTTTTAACATTTTCCATTGATCCTTAGTGGGAAGCAAGCAGAGGGCCTGTGGCATTAAAGCCATCGTGGGGACACTTGAGCTAGCAACCCTCTTTGCTGCTGTATTGGCAAGAGAATTTCTGCTGGAGAGCTCAGTGGCATCCTTTTGGTGTCCTTTGCATTGGAAGACTGCTGCCTTTTGAGGGAGTTTTACAGCTTCTAGCAGCGTGGGATTTCAGGACCCATAATAGGGGAATGTCATGCATTTAAAAGTCACCATCCTTTCCATATGGCTGCATGGGTGTGTAGGGCAAGGAAAGCATAGAGTATATGCTTATGCTTAGAGTATATGCTAACTCTCAGGTCCTTGTCTAACTCCAGTGAACAAATGAGAGAGATCATTTCAGCCTTTTGAGTGGCAGTGCCAGGTGGGAGAATTGGCTTCTACAGTCTGCTGAAGGCTGATGATAGCACATGCAGCCCGTTTGATTTCCTGTCCAACATTACTGTCAATAGCACTCCTCATCTGGCTTCTCCAGGGCCTGCTCTTCTCGGTCAGGCCAATTAGGGAAAAAAAAAAATCTGTTCAATTGTCTTAGGGCAGGACTGAGTGTCCTCCTGGTCTTCATGAGTTCCCTCGGGCATCAGAGTGGCAAGATTTAGGGCTTGGCATACTTTTAGAGAAAGGTTAGAAGGATCGAGGCCAGTGGTGTCCTTTGGCCTCAAGGACAGTTTGGAAATGATGTGGGGTGTAGACCTCAAGGGATTACCCCAGGGTGAGCTCAGAAGCTTCCATTAGCACAGCTGTGGCTCACACTGGCAACAGAGTCCAACTGTTCAATAGCCTGGAGATATTTCCGAGCTTTGGGGAGATAACCCCTAAGGCAATTCTCTGTCTCTCTGCCAAAAACAAAGTAAAAGGTTTTTCTACATTAGGGAGTCCACGTGTCAGTCCTTCTGTCAAGGACTGTTTAAGGCCCAGAAGGCTTTCTGTAGTCCCCAGTTCCAATCTAACAGCTCTGAATCAGGTCTCTTGGCTGCCTCAAAGAGGGGGCTTTGCTGTTACCCAAACCTGGGGATCCAAATTCTGCAAAAACCGACCATTCCCAAGAAGATTCTTAGCTGTCTCTAAGTTTGGGGAATGACTGCATTTAGAATGGCTTTTTCTCAATCTATGGAGAGGGACCCATGAGTGAGATGATAGACCAGATACTTAATAGTTGAAGGGGAGACTTGGGCCTTAGATGAGGATATGTGGCAACCCTTTTCTCCTGGGAAGTTGAGGACCAAGATGGCCTTAGCATCAGAATCTTGTTTAGTGGGGCTACAAATTAAAATGTCAATAACATATTGGAGTTTTGTTTCTGGGGTAGTTGGAGTTCCCAAAGGTCTCATCCTAGAGCTTTCCCAAAGAGGTTTTGGCTATCCTGGTACCTCTGTGGAAAGACAGTCCAGGTGTAGTGGGCAACTTCATAAGTTGCCCACTGCTTAGGATCTGTCCATTCAAAGGCAAACAATGGCTGGTTTTCAGGGTGAAGGGGGAATGCAAAAAACATCCTTAAGGACTAACACTGTAAACCATTTTGCATCTGAAGGAACTTGAGTTAAGGTAGATTTAGAACAATAGGTTGAAGGGGAATTACAGCCTCATTAATAGCCCTTAGATCCTAGACAATAGGATATTTTCCAGATGGTTTTTACCAGTACAATAGGAGTATTATAGGGGGACTGGCAGAGGACTATTAGTCATTCATGGATAAGTTTGTCAGTTAAGGGTTTCAGCCTTCTATGAGCTTCTGGCATTAATGAAAATTGGCATGGATATCCTGCCATCTCTTTCAGCCCAATTTTCATGAGTGAAAACTGAGTAGCTTTTCCAGGCATTTCCTTACCCTACACTATAGGGTTAACAGCTGATTGGGATGGGTTCTGCAGGAACTTCCTTTGAGCCAAGGTTTGAGGTTAATAGGAACATTAAAAGGCTGGGCTCTCAGGAAGTGTTTAAGGAGCTGGAGGTTTGTCCCAAGAGCCATGCTAAGTCTCTCTCCATTAAGGGGTAAAAATTCTGGGAAATTAGGCAGTCTTAGAGGCGACAGTAAAAGGGTGGGGTGGAAGCCACTGTTTGGGTGCTACTCCTGTGCTGGTGTAAATCTTGGAGGTTGAAGACCCAGCATGTTCTGTCAGGACCAAGTAGTTGGCTTCCATATTAATCAGAAAATTTATCTGCTTACTAACATCCGTGGGTTGGATGACCATGGGCGGTCAGGAGGTTGGACCACCCTGGGCAATAAATACAGAAAGTGCCAAGGCCTCAATGCTCAGCAGCTCCGATGTTTCATGAAAAAGTGAAGGTTCCAGGAAAGAAGGCTGAGTGGTGGGATGGATGGCGTATGACAGAGCTAAGAGAAGGGTGGCCCTTCTCCAATATAGGTCAGAGATTCTTGGGTAGTGGCCTGGAGTAGGGACTGGGGGTCAGAGTCTGGAGTCTACATAGATTTCTCTGAAGGCCAAAAAAAAATCCACCCCCCTAAAAGATGCATCACTCTTAGGGAGAAGACCTTTCCTCAGGGATCCCTTTTTGACCAGTTCCATTCCCAGGCCTCCCTGGAGGCTTAAGTATGGTGGTCTGGGAAATGGAGAAAGTGAGTAAGAAAAAAAAATATTATAAAGAAAAGAGTAAGAGTAAGGGAGGTCAGGAGTGACATCAGAAGTATGGCAGCGAGAAGGATCTCTGCTGATCTCTCTCCCTGAAATTACAAGAAACTGAACACCTACATCCCAACAGACAATACCCAGCCTGCACACAAGCACATATGAGAGATCTATCCATCAGAGCATCTTAAGGTGGGCAAAATGCATGAGACAGGGGAGGAAAGAGAGAGAGGAATGGGGACAGGTACTGCAGAATGCAGCCCAGAATTTCTGCATTACATGGTGGTTTTTAACTCTTCAAAAGCCCAAGCAGTCCTCCTTGGGCAATCAGCATATTCCATGCAGCAGAGTCCAGTGGGCAGGGCAGAGAACAAGACAGACAGAATACAGAAGAGCGAGAGCTGTGTGTGAGCATCCGCCATTGCCAGGCAGAAAGCTGAGTCCAGGACCCTGCCCGCATCCTACAAATGTCCCCCCAACCCCAGTGCATGCCTGCCCACACCCTCCCAGAGTAGCAGGAAGCCCCAGCTGGCTGCTACTGCAAAACTGGCACTTCAGGGACTCTTCAGAGCTCAGATCTCATTTGCTCCTGGAACTGAAGCAACCTGGTTGAAGAGGAAACACACATTTCCCCAAGAAATAAAGAGCATTTTTACCCCCAAATAGAGATCCAGGAGGCATGGACAATGCATGAGATTTAGGCACCACCTGCTAGTAATCAAAAGAAAAACCTCTTGTCAACCTACTAAAAAGTTAAAACTATATTATAAATTTTCTTAAAAAAAAAAAAAAATTACAATCTCATTAAGCCAAAATGGAAAAAATGGTTCATCAAACACCTTGAACAACCAAGGTGACAAGGCAGCTCAGAAGAAAATGAAAAATCTCCAGAAAATGACATTGAATTGATATAAATATGATACAAATCAGTGATCCCCAACAGGAAGCCCCAGGAGTGACACCATTTTTGGAACCAAGGATGAATACTCCTATGAGAATCTAATGCCTAATTATCTGAGGTGGAGCAGAGGCAGTGATGCTAGCTAGCACTGGAACAGCAGCAAATACAGATGAAGTTTTTCTCATTCACCCACTGTTTACTTTCTGCTGTGCGGCCTGGTTTCTAACAGGCCACAGTACTGGTACTCGTTCACACGAGGGTTGGGGATCCCTGATGTAAATGATAGAGAACTCAAGATTGCACTGCTGAAAAAACAATATGCAAGAAAATTCTTATCAACAGGTCGATGAAATTAGAAATAAAATCAATGAACGACGGGAATACTTTATCAAAAAGATATGAAGCTCTAAAAAAGAACTAAATAAAACTTCTAGATATAAAGAACTCACTAAAAGAGATGAAGAATGAAACAGCAGGCTTAGGAAATAGAGCTAACCAGACAGAGGAAAGAATTAATGATATTGAAGACAAATCTGGAAATGATACCCAAGAAATAAGAGAATTGAGAGTGAAAAATAAAGGAAGACATCTACAACGCCTAACACCACCAGAAAAAGCAATATAAGAATAATAAGTATACCAGAAGAAGAGAAGGAGAAAGATACAGAGAGCCTATTCAAACAAATAGAATAGAATTTCCCAAACCTCTGGAAATGACTGGATCCTCAAATCCAAGAAGCAAACAGAACCTAATTATCTCAACAAAAAGGGCATCTCCAAGACACATTCTATTAAAATTGTCAAAACTGAATGACAATTAGATTATCATCTGACTTTTCGGCACAAACTTGATAAGCTAGGATGGAGTGGAATCAAATATTCAAGCTAATTGGAAGAAATTACCAGCCAAGAAGAATATATTGAGCAGAGTTCTCCTTTGGATATGAAAGAGAAATAAACGACCTTTTCAGACATAGAAAAGATGAGAGAATTTTCCATCGCAAGACCTGCATTACAAAAAATAAGGGTCATTCTACCCAAAACCAAAGGACAATAATATACATATCCATAAGTGAGATGACTAACAGAAAGAAAAAAAAAAAGAAAGTGAAACCCTATTAAGGACATAGTATTATAAGCTCAAATACTACACATTTGTTAAGGGTTAAAAAACACACACACTTTAAAATGAGGAGAAGACAGCTACTGCAACCTACAAATAAATGCTCAGCATAAATAGGGATAATTAGAGACAACAAAAAAATAAAAGGGGAAAGAGGAAAGATCTGAACCTGCAAAGGGGAATGGAGATAATGTAGAAGAAAAAAGATGCTATATATATAAAACTTTTCTTTCATAAACAATGGTAACTACACTAAAAAATCCAGAACTGAGACACATAAAATAAAATACAAAAGAGGGAAAAACCATAGGACACCACAAAATTTAACAGAAACACAAGGATAAAAAAAAAAATGAAGATACCAAGCTACCAGAAAACGAAAGATAAATGGCTATAGGAAATCCTCATGTATCAATAATCACACTAAATGTAAATGGACCGATCTCACCAATAATGAGGTACAGTGTAGGAGACTGGATCAAAAAAAAAAAAAAAAAAAAACCCACATGCCGCCTTCAAGAGACATCTTAGCTGCAAGGACAAATATAGATTCAAAGCAAAAGAGTAGAAAACAATACTCTCTGCTACACACAGCATCCAGAGAAACATGGGTTTAACTGTATTTCTATCTCATGAAACAGACTTCAAGATAACAATGGAAAAAAGACAATGGTGGACACTTCATAATGATAAAAAGGACAATATATCAAGAAGACATAACATTTATCAACATATATGCTCCCAATCAGGGAGCAACAACATATAGGGAGCAACTATAACATAATTCCAGGGAGAAACTGACACAAACACAAGTAAAGACCTAACCACTGACAACTATGGATAGGTCATTCAAACAAAAAATTAATATGAAAATAACCTTAAATGACACATTAGACCAACTGGACATAATCAATATTTAGAGAACATTTTTATCTTACAATATTAGATTACACATTTTTCTCTAGTGCTCATGAAACATTCATAAGGATAGGTCATATATTGGAACACAGAATTAGCTTCAACAGATTTTAAAAAATTGAAATAATACCAACCATACTCTCTCACCACAATGCTTTGAAACTGGAGATCAACTACCAAACAAAAGAAAAAAAGGAAAAATCAAAAATATGTAGAGATTAAACAACATGCTACTAAAGAATAACAGGTTCAAAGAAGAAATAAAAAGAGAGGAGATACATAGAAATATACCAGAATAAAAACACAACCTATAGCAAAAGTAGTAATGAGATAAAAGTTCATATCATTACAGGCCTATAAAGAGCAACAAGAAAGATCTCAATAAACAACAACATTACACCTTAAAAAAAAAAGATAAACAATCAAAGTCCAAAGTCAGCTAAAAACAGAAGAACACATGAAGCCCAAAGTGAGCAAATTGAAGGAAATAATTAAAATTAGAGCTGAATTAAATAAAATTGAGAACAAAAAGAAATAGAAAAAATGAATGCAAAGAGCTGGTTTTTGAGAAGATTAATAAAATTGACAAATCCTTGGCTAGACTCACCGGAAAAATAAAATAACAAATTTAAAAAAAAAATCAAAGGAAAGAGAAGTTATGACAGATACCACAGAAGTCCACCAAAGTACTGAACAAGAGTACTAAGAAGATTAATTCAATAACCTAGAAGAAATGGAGAAGTTAGAAATATACAGCCTTCCTAGCCTAAATCATGAAGAACTGGTAAGTTAAATGGAGTGATAACATTAAGGAAATTGAACAAGCATCAAACCCTCAAAAAAAAAAAAAAAAAATTGCTCAGGAGAAGATTGCTTTACTTCTACCAAACCTTCAAAGATGATTTAATACCTGTTATTTTCCAACTTTTACAAAAACTGAAGTGAGTATTTTCTAATGAATTTTATGAAACCAACCTAACCTTGATACCAAAACTTGGTAAAGATAACAAGAAAAAAAAGCAATAGACAAAATCTCTGATGAAAACAGATATATTAGCAAATCAAATAAACGATACACAAAAAAGACAATACATCATGATCAAGTGGGAGTAGGGATAGCCCAAAGCTATCTGTCTCGTCTTCTGGGCTTGGCTTGTCTCTCATGCCACGTAAGACAGGTGGAACAACCTAAGTCCATCTAACTTGTCTCCTGGTCTTTGTCTCTTATGCCACCTGGAGTGATGTGAAGCTAATTCAAACATTGCCCCTCCACGGACACAGGAGGCAAAGAAAGAGGACTGCTGGCTCAGCAGCCCCAAGGAGGACAATGAACAAAGTGTTCCCCATGCTGTGCTTACCCCCATGGACACTTCCCTTTGCTCCCATGGGCACTATCTGCCCCTCTGGCCATTCCCTTGGACATTATCTCCCTGCTCCACAGGTGGTGGTCACAACACTGGCTAGGCAGCACTTCCGGCTCTCCCATCCACTGGGAAGACCCTTGTTCCCCAGAATGAGGCAATTCCCCTCCCTCTGCTCACATATAAAACAATGCCTGCTCTTGGCTGGCTGCCTTTTCCTGCAGCTCGAACCGACCAGGTACTGAAGCCTTGTTGTATTGTGAGTAATAAACTGCATGTCTCATTCTGCTGGCCCTCCTGGTGTTTTTTGTTTTGTTTTGCTCTTTCAGAATATCAAAGACCCACGTGCCAGTTCCTGGCTTGGAACTCCTGTTAAAATTGGCAGGATGTTCCGGAAAACACCCTGGTGGAGGTAGCCTCCTCTACTGGGACATCCAGGGGGAATCCAGAGTCTGCCAAGAGGAAGCCCATGTGGAAGTTGGCTGGGAGGAATCCTGATGCTGAGGGGAATCCCGGGGTGGGCCTTCAGGCACATATTGTTTGAGGTGGCAAGCCTTGTAGATTCCTGGAGCCTACCACCCAGGGAATGGGGGTACACCTCCACTACGCCTATGAGCCTCTTAAGTTTCTGCTGAAAGTAGGGAAGTATTGTTTCCTAAAAACTAAGGAGCTACAGGCAGCGCAGTGGGATGGCCCTTCCTGCAGGTCCTACGTGAAGCTATTACCCAACAGATGCAGGCCAATAAAAGAGTGAAAATGCTGGAAG
>NW_006437816.1:64315-71758 GCF_000325575.1 Pteropus alecto
GTTCCCGGAGCCCCTTTCCACAGTGATGGCTATGAAGGACAGTCTGTTTGGGTGAGACAAGTGGTCCTCCCTTGTCTCACTGGAAGACTTCCCCCTTGGCCACACGAGGTTTATATCTCCCCGGTGCCCGAGTACATCGTAGGGATAGATGTGCTTTCCTGGCTGCGCTTGCAGACAACCACAGGTGAATTCCGGCTGAGAATTCTTATAGTAAAAGGTGTCCTCCGAGGTCATGCCCGCCATACCTTCCCTCCCCAACACTCCCTACTTCCCCACCCAACCCCACTGTGATCCTCCCAGTGCCACATCGAGTGGGAAATGTGAAGCAGTACCAGCTGCTCAGAAGGCACAGGAATCAGAGCAACCATTTAAGAACTGGAGGAGGTGACAATCTATCCAGCACACAGCCCCTTCAACGCCCACGGTGTGGCTGGTGCGTAAGCCCGATGACTCCTGGTGCATGACTGGAGTATAGGGAACTAAACAAAGTGGTCCCGCGTCTCTTCTCTGCTGTCCCTAAAGTCACCACTGTCATGGACCCTCTGAATGTGGAACTGGGAACTTACCGCTTTGTGCTGGACTTGGCTAATGCATTTTCCTCCTCAGACATTCATCTAGACACTCAAGATGAATTTGCCTTCACCTGGGAGGGACAACAATGGACCTTCACTATCTTGCCCATCCGGTATCTCCAAAGCCCCACCCTCTGCCATCGTTTTGTGGCTGAGGACTTGGTTGGTTGGACTAAACCCGCCACCATACAATTGTACCATTATATTGATGATGTCATGTTAACTTCTGATTCTCTTTTAGATCTGCGGCAAGCTGCCCCAATGTTCGTAACTCCTGCAGCGGAAAGGATGGGCCATCAATGAAAACAAGCTGCAAGGCCTTGGCTTGTCTCTCAAATTCTTGGAGATTGTCTTGTCAAGTAAGACAAAGGTGATGCCCGTGGCAGTTATAGATAAGATTCAGGCTTTTCCTCTGCCCATCACAATTAAACAACTACAGGAGTTTCTAGGTCTCATGGGATATTAGAGGGATTTTATACCACACCTTAACACAGCTGGTATTCCCCCTCTATTGTCTGATTTGTAAGAGGGCCTTCTAGGAGGGAGGAATAATACACAGCCTTTATGGCTGCCAACAAGCGATGGGAACAGTACAAGCACTATGCATCTCCGATCACGCACACCTATGCAAATTCGATGTACATGTTAGCACAGATGAATATACCTGGGGTTTCTGGCAATGGCAGGAACAGATACATGTTCTAACTGTGTTTTAGTCTCAATAATAAAAAAAAAAATACAAGAATTAGCTGGTACCATCAGGAGAGGAAATATGAATAATCGGCATTCTCAAAGGGGAGGAAAAGGAGCAGGGATTAGAAAGCATTTTCAGACAAATAGTGGACGAGAATTTCCCAAATCTAAGGAATGAGCTGGAGTCAACAGAACACCCAATTATCTTAATCCCAAGGCCTTCACCAAGACACATTGTATTAAAATTATCAAAAAACAATGACTAAGACAGAATTCTCTGAAAGCCAGGGAGAAGAAGATGGTGATTTATAAAGGAAAACCCAGTAGATTATCATTGGATTTCTCAGCACAAACCTTACAAGCCAGAAAGGAGTGGAATGAAAGGAACAACTAGCCAAGAATAATGTATCCAGCTAAGCTCTTCTTTAGATATGAAGGAAAAATAAAGACCTTTCCAGGCATACAAAAACTAAGGGCATTCTCCACTACAATGCCTGCACTACAGGAAATACTGAGAGGTATCAGCTTACCTAAAACAAAATGGCAAAAAAAAAAATACGTAATAAGGGGTAAGGAGACTATCAAACAAACAGAAGCAAAGGAGTGCAACCCTTACTAAGAACAGGGCATTATAAGCTTAAACCATAAGAAAATTGCCATAGCAAGATAGTAATGAACGTTCAGCATACATAGGGAAAAAATGTGATAACTAACTGAATAAGGGGCGATTCAAAGATCCAAATTCACAAAGGGAATGGAGAATAAACACAAACAAAATAATGGATGATTGTATATTTATAAGTGTCTTTTAAGTATTTGTAATGGTAACCACATAGCAAAGATTCATAAAAAAAGGAGGAAAGGGAAGACTAACAAAAGCCAACCAAAATAAAGAAAACAAACACAAAGACAAGGAAGGAACGGAAACACCGAGCTACCAGAAAGCAAAAGATAAAATGGTTATAAGACCTCATATTTCAATAATCACCCTAATGTAAATGGACTGAACTCACCAATAAAAAAGCATAGAGGAGCAGAATGGATCAAAAAACAAAACTCAGCCATATGTTGCTTCCAGGAGACACATATCAGCTCCAAAGTCAAATATAGATTCGAAAATGATATTTCAAGCAAATGACATTCAGAGAAAAGCAGATGAAACAGAATTCAAAATAAAAAAGGTAAAGATACTGAGGTATTCATAATGATAAAGGGAATCATGCACCAAGAAGACATAACACTTATTAAGATCTATGCTCCCAATCAGGGAGCCCTGAAATATGTAAAGCAATTACTAACAGAACTAAAGAGAGAAACAGACCAGAGCACTATCGTAGTAGGAAACTTAGATACCCCACTGTCGGAAATGGACAGATCATCCAAACAAAACCAATAAGGACATAACATCCTTAAATGACACATTAGACCAACAGAACATAATAGACATTTACAGAGCCTTCCATCCTCAAACAGCTGCTTATCCATTCTCTATTGCACATGAAACATGCTCAGCAATTGACCACATACTGGGACGCAGAGATAATATCAAATATAAGAGGGTTGAAATCATACCAACCATATTCTCTGATCATAATGCTTTGAAACTAGAGATTAACTGCAAAAGAAAGCAGGAAGAACCACATGGAGATTAATACATGGAGATTAAACAACTATGGAAGAATAGCTGGATCAGAGAAGAAATAAAAACAGAAATCAAGAGATATGTAGAAACGAATGATAATCATAGTACAAAACATCAAAACTTTTGGGACATGAGAAAAGTGGTCCTAAGAGGAAAGCTCATATCATTACAGGCTTATCTCCAAAAAAAGAATGAGCCCAAATACACAACCTAAAGCTTCATCTTAAAAAACTAGAAAAGGAAGAACAAATGAAGCCTAAAATCAGCAGAAGGAAAGAAATATTCAAAATTAGAGCAGAAATAAATGAAAGTGAAAACAAATAAAAAAAATTAGAAAAATAGAAAAATAAATGTAACTAAGAGCTGGTTCTTTGAGAAGGTTAATAAAATTGACAAACCCCTGGTTAGACTCACTAAAGAAAAAAGAGAAAGGACACATAAACAAAATCAGGATGAAAGGGGAAATTATGACTGACATTGCAGGAATACAAAGGATCATACCAGAATACTATGGAAAAGTACATAACATCAAATTTAATAACCTAGAAGAAATGAACCAGTACTTAGAAAAATACAACCTACGTAAACTGAATCAAGAACTGAAAAATCGTAATAGACTGATCAGCAGTATGGAAATTGAAATGATCATCAAAAACCTACCAAAAAGTAAGAGTCCAGGACCAGATGGCTTCACCAGGGAATTCTAACAAACATTAAAAGAAGATTTAATAGCTATTCTCCTCAAACTCTTCCAAAACATCAAAGAGGAGGCAATATTTCCCCGCTCGTTTTATGATACCAAAACTTGGTAAAGATAACACAGACCAATATCGCTCATGAACACTGATGCAAAAATCCTAAATAATATACTAGCAAACCAAATACAACGACAGATTAAAAAGATTATACACCATAATCAAGTGGGCTTCTTCCAGTGGCACAGAGATGGTTCAACATACACAAATAAATTAATGTGATACATCACATAAAAAAATTAAAAAATAAGAATCATATGATCATATCAATAGATGCAGAAAGCCTTCAACAAAGTACAGCATTCATTTATGATTAAAACACTGAACAAAATCGGTATGGAAGGAAAGTACCTTAACATAATAAAGGCCATATATGACAAGCACTCAGCCAACATTATATGTAATGGTGAAAAACAAAACATTCCCTCTAAATCAGGAAAAAGGCAAAGCTGTCCATTATCACCACTGTTATTCGGTATTTGTAATGATAACCAAATACGTATTCAACATTGGAGGTCCTGCTGCAATCAGGCAAGAGAAAGATACAAAAGGCATCTAAATAAGAAACGAAGAATTCAGACTGTCACTATTTGCGGATGACATGATTCTCTACATAGAAAACTCTAAAGACTCCACAAGAACACTACTGGAAACAATAAGCAAATACAGTAGTTTCTGGGTACAAAATCAATGTTAAAAAATCCATAACATTTCTATACTCTAAAAATGAAGTGTCAGAAAAAGAAGTGGAAAAATAGTTCCTTTTGCAGTTGCAACAAAAAGAATAAAATACTTAGGAATAAGTTTAACGAAACATGTGAAGAACTTATGTAATAAAAACTATAAGACCCTATTAAAAGAAATGGAAAGATATTCCATGTCCTTGAATTGGAAGAATCAGCATGGTTAAAATGACCATATTATCTAAAGCATTATATAAATTTAAAGCAATCTCCATCAAAATCCCATTGACATTTTTTAAACAAATAGAACAAAAAATCATCAGATTTGTATGGAAGCACAAAAGACCCTGAATTGCCAAAGCCATGCTGAGAAAAAAGAACGAGGCTGGAGGCATCACTCTGCCGACTTCAAATTATACTACAAAGCGACAGTAATCAAAACAGCATGGTATTGGCAGCAAAACAGACACATGGACCAGTGGAACAGAATCGAGAGTCCAGAAGTGAACTCATATTTACATGGGCAAGTAATTTTTGACAAAAGAGCCAAAAACATACAGTGGAGAAAGGAAAGCCTCTTCCATAAATGGTGGTGGGAAACTGGATAGCAAACTGCAAAAGAATGAAACTGGACTATTGTACACACCAAAACTAACTGAAAATAGATTAAGGACATGAAAGTAAGACCTGAAACAATAAAATGCATAGAAGAAAACAGGAACTAAACTCAGAGACCTTGAACTTAAAGAGGATTTTATGAATTTGACCTCAAAAGCAAGGGAAGTAAAACCTAAAATAAATGAATGGGACTACATCAAATTAAAAAGCTTCTGCTCAACAATGAATGAATGAATAAAATATATATTTAAAAATATGTAATACAGCTGGAATAGCACTCCAAATCCTGATAGATCCACTTTTTGTGTTAATCACTATACATGAAAGAAAAGTATTAAAAGTGTCTAAAAAGAAAATATTTATTTAGGCAAAAGAACTGCTATCCAAGAGACACAAATTGAGGTAGCAACCCAAACTGCTCTCTGAAAGATAAAAGAAAGGAAGGGTTTGTAAAGGCATAAAGCACAAAATGTAATTCTTTCCTGCAAATGAAGGGCTCCAGTTAGTTTAACAGTGATAGCCTAGTTCCAAAATGCAAACAAGTGGGGATGAAAACTATGAGGAATTAAAATCCACATATGTCTCCCAAAAGTTGTTGTTCTGGGATGTCTCGGCTAGGCCCTGAGTTGAATTTAGAAATCGGTTAGCAACTTAACAGCAGCTGAGAACTGAGGCAGAAGATATGCACAGGCCCAGATTCCTTAACAGCCTTCTGATGCTATTGCAATGCTTAGCCCATTTATTTTTTCCCCCGTTATTATAGTTGATCCTTAAACAAAAGTTTGAGCAGTTTCACTTATATGGATTTTTTTCCCAATAAATATACAGGCATCCCTCCATCTTCCTGGGTTTCACCTCAGTTGTTTGAACTAACCATGGATTGAAAATAGTATTTTCATTCTACAGTGGTTAATCATGGATCCAGAGGGCTAACTATATGTAATGTTCAACGCCATTTAATTTAAGGAACTTGAACATCCACTAATGTGGGTATCTGTGAAGGTAGAGAGGTATTGGGATATGGAAACCAATATTTTGGGGGAGTCAAAAGTTATACTAACCCCTGAGTTCTTCCAGGATCAACTGTACTACTAAAATGTATTTGTTCTTCAGAGCAGTTAATGTGTATCAAGTAGTTCCAGGCTAAAACAAAAATAAAATAGTTTTGGCTAGTTTTTTAAAAGTAACAAAAATTATACCAGTAAGAGACAGTTAAGGTCTTCCAATATTTTTCCAGAGAAACCAAGTCATATATTCTACATTTTGCTTACAAATCTCTTCAACTAAATACCCAAGTTCATCAATTACAAATTTTGTCTTCCACAAAATACTAAAATTCAATTCAGCTTTTCCTCTGGTTTCCAAGATATCACACATTTCCACTTAACTCACCAGAACAACTTTAATATCCATTTTTTTTTACCAATAGTCTCTTCAAAGCAATCTAGACGATAGCATTCACCTTGAAGTTTTCCAGCCTCTACTAAGTATCCAGTTTCAAAGCTGTTTCCACATTTTTAAGTATTAGTGGCAGCACCCTACTTCTCAGTATCGAAATTTGTATTAATCAGAATACTCCATAAAAAAAAAAAAAGCCAAAACAAAACACCAAAGCAAACCAAAAAATTGAGATGAGATGAGAAGAGGAGAAGAGATAAAAAGAAACAAGCAAGAAGTGTTAGAGGTAGAGGAAGATTTAAGAAATTGTTTCACAATATTGTGCAGGCTTGGCAAAGTGCAAAATCTCTAGTGTAGGCAGCCTTTTCTTCTTAAAGAAGCCCATCTCCATTATGGAAAGGAAATTCAAAGACTACCGATTTAAATTAAATGTTAATCTCATCTTTAAAAACACTTTGCTAAAGATGAGAATATTTTAGTATCAAAGTAACATTAATTGTACTGGAATTAAACACATCAAATCTGTATAAATTTATGGCATTTTGAAAAAACATTTGGAGAATGAGAAGGAAAATGTTGTTTTGAAAAACTGCATGATTACCAACTGTCCCTTCAACCAAACAAGTGATAGAAATTTTCTCTTTATAGAAGTATTCCAACTAATTTGTTAAGAAGGCTTGACAAAGGTTCCAGTCGAGATGGCATATTAGATAAACCCTGTGCTCTCCACCTCCCATAACCACATTAAAATTACAACTCAGTTATGGAACAATTAATATGTAGAATCAGATGAGGACTAGTTGGTCCTACACTCACATGTGGTGGTTCAGCATCTGGAAGGATATCCCCTTGAAAGAGGTCTCCCCATTGAGGAGTGAGGAGTCCCCACTTGAGAGCACTAGTGCCAAGAAAAGGACCTTCACAACATTTGGCTATGAAAAACACTGGGAATTCCATCTTTCTGGGTGAGATGAAAGGCCACTGGAAACTCATGTCCTTTTAAAGGACCTATGCAGACTTTCTTACTCCCAGGCACTCAAGTGTTCAATTCAGTAGTTTGCATGTATCTACTATTTTCCCTA
>NW_006437816.1:71769-75458 GCF_000325575.1 Pteropus alecto
AAACTGTTCTTACCTCATTGTATATTCTTTTCTCCTTTGCTGGATACTAAATGAGCATGAAGATGTATTTATTTCTGGGCTCTCTATTCTGTTTCATTGATCAATATATCTGTTTTTATGCCAGTACCATGCTGTTTTGATTATTACAGCCTTGTAGTATAGTTTGATATCAGGTAGTGTGAAATCTCCAACTTTGTTCTTCTTTTTCAAGATTGCCTATTCAGGATCTTTTATGGTTCCATATAAATTTTCAGATCATTCTGTTCTGTGAAAATGCCTTGGTATTTTGATATGGATTATAATGAATCTAGATTGTTTTGGGTAGTATGGCCATTTTAATAATGATGTTGATTCTTGCTACCCATGAGCATGGCATATGCTTCTTTTTATATCTTCTTCACTTTCTTTTTTCAATGACATAATTTTCTGAGAACAGGGAATTAAATTAACCAAGTAGGTAACCAAATTGGTTAATTATGTTTTTGATACAATTATAAATTAGATTGTTTTAATTTTTCTTTCTGAAATTTGATTATTGACATATAAAAATGCAACCAACCTCTGGATATTAATTTTGTATCCCGCTACTTGACTAAATACATTAATCAGTTTTAACAGTTTGGTAGAATCTTTAGAATTCTCTATATATAGCATCATGACATCTTCAAACGACAGTTTTACTTCTTTCCAATTTAGTTGCCTTTTAATTCTCTTTCTTATCTGATTGCTGTTAACTGGGACTTCCAATACAATCTTGAATAAACATGGTGTAGGCGGACATTCTTGTCTTGTTCCTGATCTTAAGAAAATGTTTTTAGCTTTTCTCCATTGAGTAAAATGTTCATTGTAAATCTGTCATATGTGATTTTTATTATGTTAAGGTATGTTCCCTCTATTTTCACTTTGCTGAGAGTTTTTATCATAGATATTGGATTCTGTCAAATGCTGTTTCTGCTATTGACATTATCAGAGGACTGTTCATGTTTCATTTTATTTCTATGGTGTATCATGTTAATTGATTTGCAGATATTAAACCAACCTTGCATCCTGGGAATATGTCCCATTTGATCACAGTGGATGCTTTTTTAAACGTATTTCTGAATTCAGTTTGCTAATATTTTCTCAAGGATTTTTCCATCTATGCTCATCAGGAATACTGCCTATAATTTTTTTTGTAATGTCTTTGTCTTGTTTTCTTATCAGTATAATCCTGGCCACATTCCCTTAAGGAAATAGTTTGAGAAAGGTATTAATTTTTCTTTGAATATCTGGTAAAGTTTAACGTGAAGCCATCTCGTTATGGGCTTTTGTTTCTTGGAAGTTTTGTACTTACTGATTAATAGTAATCAGTCTGCTTAGGTTTCCTGTTGCTTCCTGATTTGGCCTGGGAAGTTTGTATATTTCCAGTAATTATTCCATTTCTAACAGGTTATCTAATTTGCTGGAGTATAATTGTTTTTAGTATTTCCTTATAATCCTTTGTGTTTCTGTGGTGTTGGTTGTCACTTCTCTTTGATTTCTGATTTTATATGGGTCCTCTTTTTTTCTTGTTGAGTCTTATAAAAGGTTTATCAATTTTATTTATTCAAAGCACCAGCTCTTGCCTTTATTGGTCTTTTCTATTGTGTTTTTAGACTGCATTTCATCCATTTCTGCTTTAATCTAATTTCTTTCCTTTTATCATGTCAAGCTTCATTTGCTCTTCTTTTCCTAGTTCCTTTAGGTTTAAAGTTAGATTATTTGAATTTTGCCTTTTTTCATGAGAAAGGCCTATACTGCTATAAATTTCCCTCTTAAAAGTGCTTTAGCTATATCCTGTAGATTTCAGAGTTATTGTGTTTTCATTTAAAATATCTTTCCACTGGTTTTTATGGGCAGAAGATGTGGGGACTTCTCTTCACACTGACTGGTGCCCTGGGCTTACAAACCTACTGTGGGGCTGGGGTACCTCATTCCTCAGGGGAAACCTCTACAGCTGACGTATACCGCCTGATTCTTAAGTGCCAAACACAGGTGAATTCTGGCTGAGAATTCTTATATCTCCACCCCTTTTTATACTTTTAAGTTACTTCATCTTTATATACTTTGTAATACTGCTTCTGTACATCCAGTCTTCAGGTAGTTCTCAAAGATGGTTATTCTATAATTTAGTAGTCATTTTGATGTGGTCATAGATGGAGGCAGGCAAAGCATTTTGTCCATCAATTAGAAGTCTTTTCTCAGGTCATATTATTTTCTCTTTACATCCTCATTCTATGAGGTTTTTTAAAATTTTTAATTTTTAAAACTTTAAAAATGTTTTGTTAAAGCTAACAGAGACATTAGGCTGGGCCTAAACAGGGTCCAGGATCATCAATATCACTGCCCTCCACCTCCATATCCTATCCTAGTGCAAGGTCTTCCTGGCCAGTAACACACTTGGAGGTGTCACCTCCTGTAACAATGCTTTCTTCTGGAACACCTCTCAAATGACCTGCCTAATGCTCTTCTTCAGAAGGTGTCACTCATTTCAGAGACATGTCAATGGTAGTTTGCTTGATTTCTTCCTTTTTTTTTTTAACAGAGGTTTGCTTGTAAGCAGATAATGTACCATGAACATTCCCCTATGGTGCTGAAAGCTTTTGGTGTTGCAGTCCATGTTTTCAGACTTCTTAAGGAGCTCACTGAGATCTGAACTTCTTGACCTGCTGGTTTGATCAAAGAGATACTGTTTGTGGGGAGAAGTACCACTTTGATATTGTGAAGAAGATCACCAATGAAAGGATATCTGGGAGCATTATCATCCATAAGCAAAATCTTGAAAGGTATGCTATTCTCCAAACAGTACTTCTCCATTTCGTTGACACAGCAATTCAGAAGGGCATCTTGGAAGAGTCACCATGACTCTTATTGCTCCTGCAGTACCCTGGCAGTGTCTGCTTACTGCTATGCTTAATGACCCGAGGGTTCTCACTGTGCCAGCTTGCAGTGGATTCAGTTTGTAGCCTGTGGCACTGCCCCCAAGTGAGATCGTTATCCTAAAAGCCTTGAAACTGGCATTGACTTGGCCTCCTTATGGATTAGAGTTTCTTCAGGCATCCATTTCTAGAATAGGGAGATTTAATTCATATTAAATATTTATTTGTCACATTTGCCTCCACAATCCGCATTATCTAGAATTTCCAAAAGTTCTGCTACTGCATTCACATCAGCATTCAAAGACTCATCACCCAATGTCACGCTATAGTAAATTCAACGCTGTAGTTGGGTCCTCCGTTTTCTTTCAACATCTCAAACTGCCTTTGCGCTTTGGCTGTGATTGTCATGGTGCTGAGAAGGCCACATTCTGTGTCTGGTCTTCAATCCAGATCATTAGCAGTTTCTTTATCTCTGATCTAGTCCCTTCTCAAGTGTTGGTCTTGGTGTCTTCAATAAGCAGATTCTTTGACAACTTCTGTCACTTTGTTCTTCAAGATCATAGCTATGTTGGAAAGGGAAGTGCCTGACTGGTGAGCATTAACCCACACTAATTTTTCCCTTCATTGTTTTTCATCACTTTTAATTTTGTTTCAAGTTAGTCACTTATGTGGCCTCGTACTAGGGAACATTAGCAGCGTATTTTGAAAGCTGGATACCAAAGGATACAGAGTAGACCTTGTTCCCAAGGAAGATACTTCTTTAAATTTTTTTCAAATAAAATTTTATTTATA
>NW_006437816.1:84136-86327 GCF_000325575.1 Pteropus alecto
GTTTGTTGCCCAAGACATCTTTATTATTAGCCTGTGTGACTAGCATGTCTCTAACTTCTCTTCCTCTTCCAGCATTTTCACTCTTTTATTGGCCTGCATCTGTTGGGTAATAGCTTCACGTAGGACCTGCAGGAAGGGCCATCCCACTGCGCTGCCTGTAGCTCCTTAGTTTTTAGGAAACAATACTTCCCTACTTTCAGCAGAAACTTAAGAGGCTCATAGGCGTAGTGGAGGTGTACCCCCATTCCCTGGGTGGTAGGCTCCAGGAATCTACAAGGCTTGCCACCTCAAACAATATGTGCCTGAAGGCCCACCCCGGGATTCCCCTCAGCATCAGGATTCCTCCCAGCCAACTTCCACATGGGCTTCCTCTTGGCAGACTCTGGATTCCCCCTGGATGTCCCAGTAGAGGAGGCTACCTCCACCAGGGTGTTTTCCGGAACATCCTGCCAATTTTAACAGGAGTTCCAAGCCAGGAACTGGCACGTGGGTCTTTGATATTCTGAAAGAGCAAAACAAAACAAAAAACACCAGGAGGGCCAGCAGAATGAGACATGCAGTTTATTACTCACAATACAACAAGGCTTCAGTACCTGGTCGGTTCGAGCTGCAGGAAAAGGCAGCCAGCCAAGAGCAGGCATTGTTTTATATGTGAGCAGAGGGAGGGGAATTGCCTCATTCTGGGGAACAAGGGTCTTCCCAGTGGATGGGAGAGCCGGAAGTGCTGCCTAGCCAGTGTTGTGACCACCACCTGTGGAGCAGGGAGATAATGTCCAAGGGAATGGCCAGAGGGGCAGATAGTGCCCATGGGAGCAAAGGGAAGTGTCCATGGGGGTAAGCACAGCATGGGGAACACTTTGTTCATTGTCCTCCTTGGGGCTGCTGAGCCAGCAGTCCTCTTTCTTTGCCTCCTGTGTCCGTGGAGGGGCTATGTTTGAATTACACCACAAAAAGAAAGCCAACAATATATTTCAAAGGTACCTTATGAATTGGGCTCCTCTAGGTAGGAAAGACTACATTAACTTTTAAAAAATCAATCAACATAACTTATAAAGCCAAACTAGAAATAAAAGCAAACTCAACTAAGCTAACTTTATTCTAAACAATCGTTTAATTTACAAAAATCATTCCTGATCCCAACCCTTCTCCCTGCAATATATCAAGTTGATTTAGCTTTCCATTCTACAGGAACATTTTCCCAGGAAGATTTTGTAAGATCCTGTTTTTTAAATAATGAAGATATTCAACTAATGCACTTGCATAAACAGAGACAGTAAGAGTTCTTTAGATGACATGATCCTCTTCTATAAAAGAGAAATATTAAACTGTACTTTAGTTGCAAATAGCATATTTAAATTGCCTCTTCTGAATGTGAAGGTCAATAAGAATATAACTTCTCACTTTCATTCCTTCCACTCCCACATTTAGAATCTACAGTGTTTTAGATTTGTTTCCATGTTTTGAATCCAAATAATCACCACCACTTCTACCTCTATCAGTAACTACAATCATTAACTTTTTGTTTGGGGGGAACATTTGCTCACTTCTATACCATTTACACTTTAAGTTGGTTAAACATATGTCAAAAAAGGGACAATAATGACAAATAGAGAAGAAAACGTCATCCAAAGGACTATTTTTCAGAATTCGTGACTTTTCAATGAGGAAATATTAAGAGAAAAGTGATAGGAAAAGCTAATATTTTTTTCCACATCGTTTTAAACTACAATGTCCTACCCTCCAATCTATTTCATTTCTCAAGATTTAGACCCTTAAACTACAAGTTTTTTAAAAAATCATAGAAAAAGAACAAAACTTTTACTTCAGTACTTTAATTATATGTCTTACACAGAAAACATTAAAAACTAAATTCATAGGAATTATTATATAATTCAGAAGATGACTGAAAAAACTCTACATATTCTCAAAATTGAGGCAGAGTAGTTAGCCTAAGGACATTCCTCCTGCCTTCAAGAATATAGCTCTGGAATTTTTCCTAAATCCCTCATCTCTCTGTGGCAAAAAAACTTATATGTTGTCCTTCACGCAACACTCTCCCTTTTATTCCAAGCATGACTAACAGGCAGGAAAAAAAAGCCAAAACCAAGGAAGGTGATATGAAATTGGGATGCCTCTCTCACTTAAGTGGCATGAGAGACAAGCAAAGACCAAAAGATATTATAGACACACT